>NC_056700.1:4455357-4567857 GCF_018831695.1 Puntigrus tetrazona
ATGTAATGACTTCAAATTTAACCAGACTTTTATTTTGGCGGGTTGCAGTGAATACCTTTACAGTTCTGTGTATGTGATACCATGCTAGTTTTACTCAAATCAAACGGTAAAACGCTCATATAGTGACTCTCAGAGCCGTTCTAAAGATGCTGTGTGTTTATGTCCTCATCTAATAAGACGGCAGACACTGAAAACACAGCGAGCGTCACGCACAAGTTGTGTGTACTTCACGGTGCAAGCGTTTCATCAGTGCCTTCTCACCTCTCCCCAAAAGACACGTCGAAATTCTCAATGCGAATGTCATAGCTTCGATTCTTCCCAGACGAGTCGACGCGGTTCTCCTTCTTACTGCTGGCCTGACTGGCCGAGGCCTCCTCCAAAACCCTTGGAGCAAAGACATCAGTCATCAGCCACCCTTACATCGTTCTGTCCTGTCCACTTTAAAAGCGGCGGTACTCACAGTGGAGACGACGAGGACTTCTGGGAGTCTTTCTCGTTTCTGCGCTCGTGCTTGGCTTTCAGCTTGGCTTCGCTTTCTCCAGTTTCTTGGCATCCACGGTCTGCCGTGAACACAACAGGTTAATGAAGGTGAAGGCGCCGGACACAGTGAGGTCGTGGAGGCGTATCTTACCGTACTCTGATTCCTCTTCACCATCCAGATACCGTGAACATCGTTAGCAGTCGATGCTGAAAGAGCAGAAACATCTGACATGGTATTTTGAACTGCACTAGAAACGTTTTCTACACATAGATAAGGAAGCCAGTCTCCGTCACTGAATAACAAATAAAAGGTTATTGCATTGTCTTTTTTCCCCCTCACAATTGTGAGAAATAAATGCAATTGCAAGGGGAAAGATAAAGACATTTTTCTTGGAGCTGTGAGACGAACTCCGATTCAAAAACAACTTTTTATATCACAACTCTGACTTCATAACTGCGCAGCTGCATGATATAAACTCACAGCTGCTCGTTTTAAAGGCAACTTCAAGCTATACACTGAGGAAAAAACTCGCAACTGCGAGTTCATCTCTTCACAAAAAGTCAGAATCGTACGAAAAACAAAAACCGATGCGTGTGATAAAAAGCCGCAATTACCTTTTCTGCTTTTTATTCAGTGGCAGAAACGGTCTTCCCTACATAGATGATCATCAGGCATTTAGACTGAAGTATTTCTGAATCCATTCCCGGCATGATTCACGCTTCAAAAGAAAAGGAATGCGTTGAAGCGCCTCACCTGCGTCAGCAGCAGACACCTGTGATAACTGCACCGGAGCCTCCAGCAGAACCTGCTGCTGACCAGAGTCACATTTAGTCCTGAGAACAAACCATCAGTTAGCAGCTGGGTGTGTGTATATATTTATATATGATGTTCTTATCTGCCATCTGGAGCGCACACAGACGCAGAAACTCAACTGAATGGGAGCGTATGCCTAAAAAAAACGTACTTAAACATTCAAACGTATAACATCCCGAACACTTTCGCCATCTACTGTCCACTACATGACTGGAGCTGATCATGTGTCACTAGAGGGCAGCAGTTTGATTTCATTCCTCTTTCCTCAAAGGTCCTGCTTGATACGCATCTAAAGTCCTGTTTGTTCAAAAACCGCTTTCCTAACTATAACGTCTAAACTCAAACTATAGTACATTAAAATTGAATGTTAACTTAAACTATGCACTGCAGAAACGTAACAAAAGTCATCCGGAAACTATGAGGAACAGATTAGAAAAGACTCGGGGACAATGTATAAAACAGGCCACAGGAAAATAGCAAAAACTAAAAATTATATCAATTATATAAATTTAAAAAATGTTGTTTCATTTAGTGGAAATATCTGCTACCATAAAAAAATGTTTCTTCTGATTTAAACAAAAAAAACATTTTTGTCATTTAAATGGAGATGTTAAATAGTTTTCAATGACACTCATAACAAGAGAATAATTATCTTTTCACGCCTCAATCAGTTATTTCACACACATTATCGATGCATTTACAACTAGTTACATATTTTTAAAAAGAGTGCTGCAATTACAGTCGTTTTATACATCAACAATTGTTTAAAAACCGGAGCGGGTGAAGGTTAATTAAATCTTGTGTGCTGCTTTAAATTATGGCACACGCAGAAAGACAGGAAAACCATTACATATCATACGCTATGTTTAGAAAAAACTGAAATCCGTTTATTAATTCTCAGAGATTTAATTTATACTGTGCAATAAACTTATTACCTCTTTCCAGAGATTTTTTTTTTCCCCCCTCAAACTTCGTGCATGCAGGCGGCTCGTGCAAATAAACGTCATCATCTCTCTGTTTCTACGTGACATGCTTAGAGCGCGAGCGGGATCACTTACAGCTGGAGTGTGTTGAACATCTGGAAGCAGATTTTTCGGATGTCGTCTTCATTCTTGTCACCGACTTCTTGAAGAAAGCTGCCGATGGCATCAAACACTTCCTCTCCATCCTCGAAATCTGAGCCGCCGCTGTCCAACACACCTGCAGTTAACACACACACACACACACACACACACACACACACACACACACACACACACACACACACACACACACACACACACACACACACGCACACACGCCATATTATCACCATACAAAACCTGTCACAGAAATCCCACGGATAAAGAGCAAGGCTATACAAGTATGACTTACTCCACATTTTACATCTCTAGTATTTAATGTCTACTGAACACTTGAGTTGGTTTGGTTTCAGTTTGGTGTAATTTAACCCACTTGTTTAATGCATTTTCATATAAATATTACAAACATAATTCCCAAGGAGTAAGTGGCACCAGAACACCAATACCCTCCTGTATTTTACTTTAAGCTCAATAAGTCACTGCTTCACGAAAGGCATGCTTGAAATGAACGCTTGTCACGGTGATGTAAGAAAAAAGCAAAACAGGACTTATTCAAGCATGCTACTATTTCATATTGCATGTGCCTTTTGACTTTTAGTTTAATTACTATTAAAAAACTACCCGGATCTAATGCAAAAGACAAATAAAACACATACTAGATCATAACACCTAAATAAATTAACACAACCTCTTTATTGCATTTCTTTCCTTGTGTTGATTATTACTTCATCGTTCTGAATGGCATCTATAACCTAGACTATCATTTTTTATCATGGATCACGTGATCTACCTTTAACCGTTGGGCTGTCTGATTGTTTGTTAAATAATCTGAAACAAACTGCTAAATATGATATGATATGATATGATGTGATGTGATGTTAATGAGGAGACAGTAAATCATATATGTCTGGTTGGAAACACGAGACGGTGATCAACTTTTACCGCGGCTGCTTTATTTGACGGATATAAACATAGACGTAAATTACGGTTTGATTGAATTTTTAACTCCGTCCATTAAATGATTTAAAGGAGAGCGTCAGGAAGTCCCCGGATTCGCGTGACACGGGCTGTTAGCACGATCAACACAACATCAGCACTATTTTACACAATGAATGGACTCTTGTCACTAACGCAGGACCTGACACTGGCGGCGCACGGGTGTAATACGGGTATATTAACGTCACGTATGTGTACAGTACCGGTGATATAGTCGAAGAGTTCGGAGTCGATCTGTGGAAACTCGTTCTTCAGTATCTCCACATACGCCGCCATCATTCACACACACCGGGCCGGACAGACTGCGCATGCGCGGCGGCGCAGCAATAACACGTGGACGAAGCTTTACGGCGCATTGAGCTCGAGCTGAAATCCTTTGGCTTTTAGTGCAATTCAAGCTTAATTATATGCGTTTCTTTCAGAGAAGCCTCTGTGATTGGTACGTTGTCTTACAGCTTAACAAAAACACATGCTCAATAGCTCAAAGCAAAGATAAAAAGCTTTATTATTAGCCCGTGCCTAATAATAGAATACATACATATGCGTTCTCCATTCGTTTAGTTTAACGTTGCAATCAAAGCCTATTTACGCGGAATGCTTTGTTATCGAACCTATTCATAAACAGAAAGAGGCTTAAATACAATTTACAATTTTTGTCGTGAATAACTTTTTTTTTAACATTTCAAAAAGTGAAGCGTTCATGTTTAGATCCATTACATGTAAATTAAAACATTTTAAACGTTTATTTATTTATTTTACGATTATTACAGCTCGTAAAAGTCAAAATCCAGTTCAAGTTCTTCAAATTGTGTTCATTTCTGCACTGATTCTTGGTCTTTTTGCGCACGATCAGCATCTTCATAAAGTTTTTTAGATGTAAAATATCAGTATTTAACGAAACATTAAATTGACTTTATCTGTTGAGCTTGTTTTCAGACCCTTCCACCCAGGAGATTAATTATTAATTTTTATTACAACTAATCTACTTATATATTATTATAATTAGACATATTTTTAAGAGTTGGAATTTTGGTATAACCCAACATATATATATTTTTTTTAAATCGTACATATATAAACTACTGTGTTCAGTAGTGACAAGAATTCAGAGTACATTTCCTTCAAAATACTGTATTTTAAACCGACTAAAACTTTTGGTGTTTCAGTGGCAACAAGACTTAATAGTTAATGCCATGGATTGTGGTTAACAACATTAACAGTCAATATCTGAATTAATATTCTAATTGCATATATATAACTATTATTATTTTTTATTGTGGGGCTAAGGTTTTAACACTACGTACAACTCTTACCTCTTCTGTGACGTATTTGTAAAAGTTAAATACATTAAGGTGTATTGCATCCTCAAATATTTATTTTTTCCAAACTGATCATTTGTTTAAAAATTCTCCTCCTAATTAAATTTTAATTTCTCCGATTAGTATTTCTATTATGTAGATACTTTTCAGCAGCATGCATGGCATTGAGACACAGTCAGTTTTACAACAAAAAAAAAACACTTTATTTTTCAAAACAAGAGCACATTAAACAACTACAGAGGGGGAAAACTTGTGGCATTATATATATATATATATATATATATATATATATATATATATATATATATATATATATAGTAAAATAGGAGTCTAAAGACATTGAAGGATGGGGTTCAGTACTGGAAGCTGCGTTTGGTCTGAATGTCATCCAGGATTTGCTGTAACTCCTCGTCCTCAAAGCGGCCTTCCAAACTAATAAAGGGTAGAAACAAGAGAAAAAACAATAAGAGCAATGCAAGCAAACATCAAGAACTATTTTTCAGTTCAATAGTACTAGAAGAAAACACTCGTAGAGTGCAAAGATAAGCCGTTAACGTCCTAGTGACTGAAGCTCCAGCTCACCTGGGAATCAGGGCTTTGGCCTCCTCCGCAGCCTCCGGGCACAGATTGGCTAAACTCGCCAGCTCAAACTTATGGAGCTTCTTCTGCAGAAGCAAGCTGCGAGACATGGCAAGAGTTACGGTTCCTGTTAATATCGCATTCACTACATTACGCTCAGTTTAAACAAGGGCAAGGGAAAAAATCACTCGTTAAATAATGCACAGATTATATCTTCTATAGTCACAATAAGAACACGCCGAGGTGTTTAAATTAGGGCTGCAAGACACTATGAAATATATATGGCATACTTGAATAGAAATTTGAGAGGATTTGGCAAAAATAAGTGAATATGAGAATCCCTCTACTGTGTAATTAAAGCCACCAGTTTTTATTTACAATGATACACATCAAAAAACTATTATATTCGCAAAAATAAATAAATAAATGATATATTATAATGAAATAAACTCATAACTAAAAAAGTACAACGATCTCGTACTGAATGTAATATTTTAAAGGAAGTGAAATAAATGAAGCTTGCAGATGATTCCAATCAAATGAAGCAGAAAATGTACAGACTTTAGGTGTGCAGAGATGAATAAAACTAATAGAGCGCAGATTACAACCCGTATTACCAATATGAAGAAATCTGAGTAAATACGATGGCGTTTTTCCCAATAAGAGTTGAACAGAAGCATACAGCTGATAATGATGGATATTAAATGAAACTCCAGTCATAAAGGGATTGCAGCAGGATAAATAAGAATGCAATTTCAGCATATTGCGAAATAGAATTACAGCGAAACACGATATTGTTAATAACAATAGTTAATAATAAAGTTGTTTTTTTCATTATCACACAGCCAGTGTAAACTGCTTTTACATTATTTTTATCTCCTTTTACCTTTATTTATATAGTGCGTTTCAACAAAACAGATCAAATCAGCTTTACAGTACTGCATAGGAAAATAGTGCACTGATATCCACTCAGTGTTCAGATAAAGTACACAGACTACGCCATCCACAGCACATTTCACTTTTATAACGTGGCATGATTTTGATGGAAACGGGCCGTTTTGATGCACCGGGGTCCGATTCATTACTCTTTCCTATTAATCTTTTTGACGTTACTGCTTCTCTATCTCCGGCTCTGAGCAAGCAGGACGAGACCTCACAAGCACAAGACTCTCACCGAAGCTGGCCTGAAAAGACGGGAGCCTCTGTAAAGCGAGTGGTCTGACCTGCGCACGCTGGCGATAGTCTCCCGGTTCTTGAAGCGGCTGAACCTGGCGGTGTAGTTGAGGGTCTTCATGAAGACCTCCGACAGCTCCTGCTCGTCCTCCGCGCTTTCGTTCTGCTGCTTGCGATGCTCCAGCAACATGTGGACCTCCGAGTTCAGCAGCGTCTCGGCGTTCTCGAACTCTGAGAGCAATCGAACATCAGATCAGCACAAACACCGGACAAGACGGACCGGTCGGGAAATCAAAGCAGCGCTCTGGCAGCTGACTCAATGCACAAGAGCAATGTGACCTTGTTTTGGGGAGGGATAGAAACTATCCATCCCTATAATAGGAGTTAGGTATCTTTTAATGGAATAAAACTGCACGAAATAGACAAATGTGTGTGTGCAAATTTTAAAAGTACATAAATATTAAAAGTATCAGGGAAAAAAATCCCTGAAACAAGTGATGAGCATTGCTATATAAATGCAAATAAGCATTATGATAATTCAACTGTTGCATAAGATGCAAGCAATTGTTGAAGAAATTACAATTATACAAAAAAAAACAAGTGAGCAGAAAGCATTTGTTTGTAAACAAGGTAGTTAACGCACGAAAAAAAACCAACCCTAGGGTAACTCGTGTAGGTAAAACACCAAGTGATTAGTAAAGGGACAAATAAATAACGCAGTTAGCACGAAACCTGACCATGCATTTTCTGGAAGTCTTTTCAAACCACAGGGTAGATATGAAGACGGAGTTATCACTGTAGAGTTCAGAGACGCGTTTGATCTCCTCACCTTTAGGAAACATGAGCTGAGACGCGTCCTCCTCCACATCTCCCACATGCGCCGCTCCTCCCGCCGCCATCACGCAACGACTATAGCCGAGAAACAGCGAAAACGAGTTAACCTTCACTGTTTACCACATACAGTCACATCACTACACCGAGGACCGTCTGCGGCGCCGCTCCGAATGAAACACATTCTACTTCCGGTCAAGCGAAGAAGAAGAAGAAGGGCGAGGGGTTTAAGACGCAGCGCCGCCTAGTGCTCTGCGGCTGAACGTCGCCTCAGTTTACTTGCGTAGAATCAGTTTACAGTTTAATGTTAAGGTGCAAAGAACACTAATAATAATGTGAAATAATAATCAAAAATATTTTTAAAAAGTCACATTAACTATTTTTTTATTAATGCTAATATATAACAATGAGCCGCTGTAAAAAAAAAAAAAGAGCCGCTGTCTCACTTTAAGCCAATCAAAATGTTCTAAGGCCCTTTGTCCCGCCCCCGGACGTTGTTGATAGGTTGAAGCTCCGTCGGAGTTTGTCTATCTTTTGAAGATAATATTGGACTAGCATATGATTTATTATTTTACTTTTCAGTGTTGAGTTGGCTTTTTGTGTATTTGTTGCGTTAAGCAATGTTTTCCATTGTGTCAGCTCGTAGAACTCGTGCCATTAAAATATGCTCATCTTAAAACTGAGCTTACATGTATTTATAAAATGAGTGTGCTGTGGCAATGTAGGCTAATCTTGCTAAAATGTAGTATACCACGTGTTTGTCCCCAACTTTGCAAATGTGAATTTGTAAATTGAGGATTTTCTTGCATTTTTCGTACTGTCCCTGCCCAAAACACAATAGGAAATGTAATAGATTTAATGGTTATAATGGGAATTGTATTGGTTTTAAAGGAAACTTTAATTGTATGTGATGGATTGTATTGCTGGGATGTTAAATTCTATTGGGAGTTTAAACACACAGCAACAAGGTATTTTGTAATGGTTTTACTGGGAAAAAAGCAAATCATTTATAGTGATATTTTAATGGAAACCATTTACATTTCTGTTGGACTTCTATTGTTTTGTTTTGTTTTGTTTTGTTTTGTTTTTCCTTTTCTTTTTTTTTAGCATGGGTGAAACAGTTAAACATCAGGAACGGGGAAAGTTTGTTCTTGCGTATCAAGCAAGCACTCGACGGGGCATTAACAACTGGTCGCTTTTTTCATATACCCTAAATATTAAACATTTTTGTTAAAAAAAAAAAAATTGTACTAATAAAATAAATAATAAAAACAGACTATGATAAAGACAGAGAATGAGAGTGAGTCTGCACTCAGGACACAAAAAAAAACTATTTTATTAATCAATCATACTGTGTTGTCAGTAGCTAAGTAAAAAAGCACAATATTGCATATTATATAAATGTAAAAATATAAGATAACTCCAAGCTTGTATGCATTGCTCACTCAGTCCTAGAAGTTTTTGTCCAAGAATACCAATCTGTCCAGCACTGCATGCTTGAGACAAGAGGTGTGCATGCTTGATGAGATGTTTAAAGCTTGCATGTGCGTGGAAAAACACCCCTAATCCACATAAATGAATCAGTATACCTTTAACCAAATGTCCACATGCCATTTTAATTTGCATTATACTCTCGGTTACCACTAACAATATTTTTGGCTCGATTGTAAAACTGAAAATATTGTTAAATGTATTTAGGGCAAACACGCTCCTTCTCCAAGATGGCGGGGTTATAAAACTTACCATCAGGGACCTTGTTTAAAACCGCTTGGTATTTTAGGATTTCTTCTAAAGGTAAAATAGCTAAGCAATGGTGGACGGGGTTACGTAAAACAGCCAGATGACCTTCTGGGTAAATGTAATGACAGGAGAATAGTATGGGAAAAGTTAGCGAGAAACAAAAACAGCAGAAAACTAAAACAGGGTAAAAAGACAATATTTTATTAATTTAAACATAAAGTTATCAGGATGCTTATCCATTCAAATTCAGTAACAAAAATCCAAATTCCAAGTAGCCTGAAAGAAAGATTAAATTACATCTTTTCAAAGAAGAAATCTTTTAGTTTTAAAAACAATTCCTGAATTGATTGTGACATCAAATTTGACTGCGATACCTTTTACCTTTGTCAGAATTTACTTTTGTAAACCCCTTTACAAGACATTCATCTAAACTAATTTTAAACATGTAATAATTAAAGCCTCAGCTGCGAAGTCTTCTTCTCTTCAGTTTGAACAGTATTTTATGGAAACACAGGAAAGTTGTTTTTGACAGATCGCTTAAATCGAGCGCTTCATTTAAATAGTTTCTGAAAAACCAAACTTTCGGAAGTCACGTTTAGTTACAATGGCTTATTCATATTGGACTTAAACTTCAAACAAAGTATATGCATAATTAGCGAATTTCAATTATGTGTCAGAGATGAATAAGAAACGAATGGCGTTTTGTTAGAAAAAGACGTTAAACTTAATAAACTGAGGGAAAAAACTAAATTAAATGTAAGAAACTGAGAGAGGGAATAAAAGTTTAAGCACTTTAAGCCATCGACTGGAAATAAAGCGCTTAATACCTGGTCCTCGAATGTATGGGTTGCTTTTCAAACTCACTATCTGATGAGAAATTAGAGAATATAAATATGAAGTCTCTCTGTTGCTCATTTCATTGAACACATTTAAATTCGTATATCTATAAAACACCTCTGGGATATTGAAGATCAGCATCCACCTCAGTGTCCTCCTTGAAATCTACGTTTGTCTCTGTTCCGCTGACCGATCTAGTATTTGTCATCATCCACGTCGCTGAGAGTTTCACCGCCAGCGAGAGACACGCTCTGTGCCAATCTCTTCCGGAAGTGTCCGTTGGGCACCTGCCAGCCTATCCGTGACCTCGTGCGCATCGAGGCGCTGACCGTGTTCGCCCGGCCTAGGCTGGTGGCCACTGCTGCCTCAAAGGTAAGAGTTTCCATAGGAGCGGCAGAATCAGGGCTGTGCTCTTCCTCTTGTAGGGCGAGGAAGGACTCGGAAGGATAGCGGCGAGCGGATGAACCCAGATATTCGTCCACTTCAAAATGGGAACCCTCCTGCTGTCTTGCTTCCTGGTCTTCGGCGCCGTCGTCCCATAAAGCGGTACTACAGCACCCTATCATCTGCTGGACGGTCGTGTCGTCGTCGTCGTCATCGTCGACGTGCGATGAGGGCTGCGTGTGGCACACTAAGGGTGAGTAGGAGATGTGAGGGCGTGAGCAGGTGGAGGTCTGGGACAGGCGACGCTTGCCGCTCGGGGTGCTGGACTCGGAGGTGGAGGGAACGGGGCTTTCCGAGCTGTTTCCCTGCGGGGAAATCAGATTTCAAGTATTTAGGATGATGATCCAGTTATTGGCCTTTAAAGTTAAAGGGTCTGTCTTTGGAGATTACCACGCTTTGTATCTTGGTGGAAGACGAATTAGAAGTAGAAGAAGTAATCTGGGGGATAATGGTTGTTGAATAAACTTATTTTATTGATGCACTGAAAGTATTCTTGTAGCTTCGCCGAATTGAAGTTGAGCCACTGTTGTCACATGGACTGTTTTATTGATGTCCTTGCTATGTTTCTGGGTCTGGGGTCAAACATTTTTTGCATGGTCATACATGACTGTATGCAATTGCCTATTCAAAATATACAGAATAAACCGACCCCCAAATATATAAATATATGCATACAGGGGTTGGACAATGAAACTGAAACACTGGTCAGTTTAGTGTTGGATAATCTCCATTTTTGTTGTGAACTATCCCTTTAAGCTGATAGCTGGTTTGTAGATGGTCTAAGCACATCATCTGCTGATCGATCAGTTCCAAGAAAACAGCTTGACCTGAGTCTCACTGCTTAGTGTCTTAATTTGGATCTGGATCTTGGCTTATGGTCCCTGACAAAAACGAAACGTAGAATAACTCTTATTTAATTTGCAGCTGTCCAGCAGGGGGCAGCATTTGTAGCATAATGTTCAGTTACATGTAAACTAATTTTCCCCCTCAAAAAGCAAGTGAGAGATCATTTGAAAGAACCTTTAAAAATAGAGATGTTTGTTTACCTGTCTGGTGACCCCGTGTATGCGCTCCTCGCTGGGAGAGCGGGAACGGGATTTTGAGTTTGAATTATCCGGAGAAAGTAAGAAACGTTGTTCTTTTGGTCGTCCTCGCACCTTTTCCATGTACTGTGTCTGGTCTGAGTGGGAAACTGTGAAATAGATACAGCAGGTTAACTAAAGCACTCTCTATTTCATATCTTATACTGCATGTGTTCTCATTGGGATTCTCATAAAAGCATATGATCAGAGGATGAGTTATTGTATGTGCAAGAGAAAGGTTGCTCAAAGAAGAAATTGCTCAGATCTGATATTCCAATGAAGTAACATGCTGTAACTTTCAGAGCTTCCTCCTAGGCATCTAGAGTGTTTGACGTATGAGCGTGCATTTTATCAGCTCTTGTCTCTTGCAGGGTGACTCATTGGACAAGCGTTGGCTGGTGTATTTGTGTATTCTGGAGTTGTGCTGAGTCTTCTCACTTTACAAGGGAAATGCAGAAACCAACCTGCAGCTTTGTAGCTCTTGTGTCTGGTTCTGAATGCATGTTCAGGTGGGCGATCATCCCCCCACATGCCATTCAACCCTGATTCATCAACCTGCGCACCAGCATCACATTAGATACAGTCAGCACAGCATCTCGTCAGTCTATAACTCATCTTTCTATAGTTTACTTTTTACGATTTGTAATACTATATGACTCATGATATCTATCCCAAGAAAGTAATTTGTTTTCTATATTAATTGGTAGCCAATTATTTTTTCCAATAGGAAGAAGAGCTTGTTTTCGTACCTGAGAGGCATCGTAGTCTTCACTGCTGTCTGTACGCTGGGTCATGGGCTGCAATAACAGCTCCTGTGGTGATATGGGGCTTAAAGCCACAAAGCCTCCACTGGTCCTACAACACAAAACCACATACACGATGTAATTTAATACATGCATATACTCAATACATAAGTCACTATGCAGTGCACGCAGTATAGTTTTTATGCTATTAAGCAGCAATGATATTGGAAACTTATGTATTGTGCCATATGTATTCACAAAATCAAGCATGCATCGAAGTAATACAGTTCAGTTAAGTGTTATTTTAAACACGACCCTTCTTTAAAGACAAAAAAACTTACAAAGCTGATCCAGCACTGTGAGATATCAGGGGCAGGGTGGAACTTTTCTGTGCAAAAGCAAAAAAAAGTGAAATTATGAAAAGCCTTACCAGAGTATGGCAATACAATGAGTAAAAATTTTTCTAAATTTGAAGAAAAGTCAGCCTACCTGAGCTTCGATCTGTTGCCTCAGCTTCTTGGCTTTGCTCTGCTTAAAGTAATCCATGATCATCATAGAAGCATAGATCTTTCCAACGGTCATATCCGTGTCTGGAGAAACGCATTCACATTCACAACAGATTCATTCAGGTAAACCAAACCTTTAACACAGGCTAAAGACGCTGTTAAAATGGAAAGGTGTCAAGTCCCTGAAGGAATGAGGTAATGCTTTTGCATTCGAACAAGAAACTGAGGTGGGAAAATGTCTCCAAAGAAAGCAATATTTTAGAAGAGAATGTTTCTCGTAAATGCAATACTTTTGCGAGCAAAATTAAAATAATTTAAAACATATTGTTACCTCCTTTTTTATGTTTTCCCAATCTCTATGTCTTCTCAGGGTCTCTGTAAATTCCTATATACGTATGCCATTATATTGAGTACACCATGTTAACATCGTCAAAGCCTATCTGCTGAAGCTCAAACCTTTACACATAGCAATATCAATAGTTTTTTCTTGGGTCATGAATCTCACTATTGATCCACAGCCCAGAGTTCTTCTCTGTCTTCTGGCAGTTCGGGAGAGAGGGGACAGGGTTTTGTGTGACGACATCCTACGAATGCAGTCATGATAGCTTGATTGTTTACATTAAGCTGAGATCTGATTACAATATGTCCTCGACCACCTCTGGACCAGGACACGCTGATCTGATCAATTTCTGATGTATATGTATATGGACAACTTCTGGATATGGGTTGCTTTTATTGTTGATGTCAAGTGTAAATGCTGCCTAAGTGACTTGGTGACATGGTCACTGGTTCCAGATGGTCTGAGTATTTCAGAAACTGCTGATTTACTGGGACTTTCACATCTCTAGGGTTTAAAGAGAATGGTCTGAAAAAGAGAAAATAAACAGTGAGCAGCAGTTCTGTGGGCGAAAATGCCTTGTTGAAGTCAGAGGAGAACGGCCAGACTGGTTCAAGCTGATAGAAAGGCAACAGTAACTTGTTACAACTGAGCTATGCAGAAGCATCTCTGAATGCACAACACATTAAACCACAAAGCAGATGGGCTACAGCAGCAGAAGACCACTCCTATCAACTAAGAACAGGAAGCTGAGGCTTATGTTTTTGGTTTTCGCTCAAGACCAGGTCTGTTGCTCTGTTATCTTCAGGAACATTTGGATGCATACCTGATTCTATTCATGCTGTAGGAAAATGAAATCAGCTAATTTACTGAAGAGTGAGAATCTACTAGTCCTGATTTCTATAGAGTACTGAGGATCTCATTTGTTTAAGAGACCCTGTTTGGAGTATACTTCCGAGTCCTGAAGTATTGTCTATGCCGTTTAGGTTGTAGGTAGAAGCTATTTCTTGACTCGAGTACTGCAGCAGTACATCTTCTGAAGGCATTGAAACTATTTTCCATTGCAGAGTCTCACCTTTGTTGATGGGTACCAGCAGATCCAGAGTCTTTTGGGACAGGTGTGGCCAGATTACACTTATCTCCTTCTGCAATTCGATATCCAACTGTAGCCGGTCCTCGCCCCCTGTAAGGACACACATGGAGACAAGACATGAATATGATAGATAGATTGAAAAAACGACCAAAACGAACATTCATACTTTGCATCATCATAATATATAAAGGTAAGGGTGTTTCTGTCACTTATGGAGTGCTGTGATTTTCGAGCATCCTCTTCACCAAGCTGTCGTTTTCTCATTCCTGGGCTCTGCAACAAGAATCAACCTCTTCTCCTTTTAGCCTAGTTTTATTTATCTTTGTGTCCTGCCCTGTTAACTCAGATACTGACACTAGCCTGCACTTCTAGTCTCTGTTTGCCACCATGCTCTCTTGGCTCTGAACCTGGACTGTTTCTTGGAATATTCATCTATTTCATTCTCCATTGACAATCTTGCCGGTTTGCTTGCTGACAATCTTTGCTTAGCCCCGGACTGATTTTTCACCAAACTCTATCACAGTTTTTGACCTTCCATTTGCCTTGTAGTTGTTTAATCTTTAATAATGTCAACTCTGACTGAAAGAACGGACAGGAGGACTAAGAAATTCCAACGTCAGCTGACAGTGCGACATATCATTGAGGCTGATAGAAGCAGAAAATGCCACAGACAAAGTTTTCAAGTGAATTTTAGTATGCATTTGGCCAATCAGCTTACACTTACGTCATTGATAGTTCCTAGACCTTTTTTAGACCTTACTCTGAAGTAAGAGCCAATTTATTTCCTCCAGATGGAGTACCTGGAACTAAAATCATTGCTAGTTCTTGCGGTGCAAAAACGCCAAGGAGTGGGTAGTTCCACAAGTAGTTTGGGTACTGCAAAATGGTTCCTGCGGTGCAAAAGGCCCTAATATGTACTAAGCCACAGTCTTTTCCAGTTCCCTATTATGTACACAATATAATGCCACACAACAAAGGCAGCTTGTTGGGACACACCCATACAGGTGTGGAACAATATCAATTTGACTAAACCATGCTATAATTGTCATTAAACTACTATTCTTTTGAAGGACAGATTTACAAATACCTCTAGCGATTTTTATCTCCAGTGCAGTGCGGATCAGAGACATCAGCGTGGACGTGAAGTGAACCGTCATGTCTTCATCGACTGGCATGTTCATCAGCACCAGTCTCTGCAACAGCAGCACAGCATGGTTGCAAATTACAGCAAATACTAATATTAAACAATAAAACGCATTTTCAAGATACAACTTTTCTACCTTGTAGGCAATTTTGGCAGGACACTTCTTTCCCAATCCAAGAGGCGGTGACATGTGGGTTAGCATCTCATACATGGCAGTGTAGTGAATGCGGCCACTGGATGGGAAAAGCAATGACATTAAAATCTCTGTGATTCTCATATGAACAGTGGAGCATGGTATTTAATCTCTATTTTTGCATACCACACTTCTGAGGATGTTCTGAATGTACACAAAACAAAATAAAGTAAATCCAACATACCGTAAGTGTAAATGATTATTAATTTCTCCAAAATGAAAGTGACTGTTCTTGTGAGTAAGTCATTGAGTCAATAATTCAACAGATTTGCTCAAAAACACAAATTATTTCAGGAACAAAACGCCACAACTGTGTGTTGCCAACTGTTCTACTGGAGAGTTACTTTCCTGCAGATCTGTTTCAAACTGCCTGCAATTTTCAAGTAATACTGAGTTCATTTAGTTAATTCAGATGTGCTTGTTTACAGTTGGAGTTAGTAGCTCTCCAGAGGTTTCCATTTAAAAAGAATAAGAAAGAAACGGTTTACATTTTCAATGTTGGCGAATGTACTGGGCAGTGAGGGAAAGCATCTTTCATTTGCCTGTTGCGACAAATGCAGCAAAGTTAAGTAAAGCAATGATTTTGCTTTATCCTTGGTACTCTTGATGCCAAAAAGCTTTTCAGTTCCTTCTGAAAACAACAACTGATGCTACATATGACATTTAATGAGTTCATGGAAACTAATATGATAATTATGAAAGTGAAATATGAGGGGTATGTTTAAATAAATGTTTGAATACACAATAAAAATGAGTAGCATTTTTTACAGAACAAAATCTCTAAATAATTTTTCTACGCTATTACTGAATTGAAGCCTTTAAGAAAAAAATTCTCCATACAACCCAAACCACTCTTAACAAACTCTGTTTTATTCATTATGCACCTATATCTTTACAAGAGAAGACAACAATCTCTCCAGACCTTTATTCAGTTCTGCACTCTATCCACTCTTCTATAACAACTTTTATTAATGTTTATTCTATATATTCTATCTGAAATGTAACAGCAGTAAACAAATACGATCTAAATTAACATCTTTGGTAGTCCTTAGACCAGGGGTTTTCATCCTGTGGGCCGCGGCCCCCCAGTGGGCCCCAACGGTATTGCAGGGGGGCCGCCAGTTATTATCAATAGAAATAATAATATTGCTAATGTACGTAAAAATGTGTAGTAATAATTAAATATCATAATTAATTAAATAAAAAAAAAAAATAATAAACTGTTACTATGCGTTCACTATTCCAGGTCGTTGATTGGTTTAAAAACAACCCGCCGATTTAGGCTATGTAACATATTTTTGCTGCATACATTTACATTTTTTTTTTAATTTTTTTGCAGTGGGCCGCGGAAACATATGTGTTTGGTTGTGTGGGCTGTGAGTTAAAAAAGGTTGGGAACCACTGCCTTAGACAATTAATTCTACAATCACAACGCATCGCAATTACTGTAAATTTGAGATAGAAACACGTGATACTAACTGGAGCTGTTCGGACCCTTGGACTCGGACTCGGACGGTTTTATAAGGCCGTAAAGGCTTATATATATTACATCTTGTAATAACAGTAATTATGATATGGCCTTCAAACACACACACAAACCATAACAACCATGTACTGGAAACTAATTAATATAAAAATGTATTAAAAATAAATAAACAAAAAAGTACTTTAACTTTATCTATGTTAACAGATAAAACACTGAGATGGCCTTCTAAACACGCATTGATGAATTCTTTCTTTTAGAAAATTATCTCTTCTTTTCATAGTTTAAACTAGCTTTGGCATGGAAAGATATTACTTTTATGACCTTCAGTTGATCTTTAGTGGTAAGCTTAGAGCAGGGGTCACCAGACTCGTTCCTGGAGGGCCGGTGTCCTGCAGAGTTTAGCTAAATTCTGCAGGCCACTGGCCCTCCAGTATCAAACTGAAACTGAAACCATTTGAATTCTATTAACAACTTAGTTGACAACTTTAACCAGGGTGACAACAACTAATCAGTCAACATTTTCAAGTTGTAGCAATAGCCACACATGACTTTTGTTGATGGCACTTTAGAGTAGCATTTTGTATACTTTTTTATGACTTGCGTCCAGAGATTTTATATATTATATATAAGAACTATACATATATATACCCTGTATATATATATATATATATATATATATATATATATATATATATATATATATATATATATATACAGGGGTTGGGCAATGAAACTGAAACACTTTAATTCAGTGTTGGAAGTTTCATCTTCATTGATTGCATGCTTCACCAGTGTGAAGGTTTAATTATAAAGCACCTTTTTGCCTAAAATATTGCAATACACACAACATTATGGATGACATATCAGAGTTCAAAAGAGGACAAATTGTTGGTACACGTCTTGGTGGAGCATTTGTGACTCGGACAGCAAGTCTTTGTGACGTAGCAAGAGCCACGGTATCCAGGGTAATGTCAGCATACCACCAAGAAGGACGAACCACATCCAACAGAAGTAACTGTGGACTCAGGAGGAAGCTGCCTGAAAGGGATGTCCGGGTGCTAATACGAATTGTATCCAAAAAACATAAACCCACAGCTGGCCAAATGTGCACCTCAGCTCTCGGGTCTACACCAAAACTGTCCGCCGGGAGCTCCACAGGGTCAGTATACATGGCCGAGCTGCTGTAGCCAAACCTTTGGTCACTCGTGCCGATGCCAAACGTTGGGTTCAATGGTGCCAGCAGTGAAAATCTTGGGCTGTGAACAATGTCTTTCCCACATCTGGGAGAGTTACGGTGTGGAGAAGCCCCAAAGAAGTGTACCACCCAGAAGCATGGGGGTGGATCAGTGATGGTTTGTGCCCTACATCATACTAATGAATTATTGTCTAAAACCAGCCGTTTCAGTTTCATGATCCAACCCTTGTGACCTTAATAGGTCATCATCTGATTTTACTGAGTAAATATTACTCCTGTAATTGGCTATTTATTTAGACTGAGAATTCTCCAACTATCTTCATTACAGTAGTGAATATCAGATTGGCTGAAAGGCAAGGCTCCTCAACATACGTCAAGATTCCCAATACAGACTTAAGCATATATGTTGCTATATATATGGTTTGAGGTTTAGGGTGGTCTGAGTATGATTTGGGGTGTTCACATTTACGCAGTATATATCAGACCAAGAATGCTTTGAGTGAAATGTGCTTGTTGTACATTTATTTAGTTAAGTCCTACTTTGTAGTTGAGTTTTTATTAGCAATCCAGTCATATAGTCGTTAGTTGCATGTTCCTCCTAGTCTATTTCTACTGTTCTATTTATATTTTTTATTAAATAAAAAAAAAAATTGCTCTTTTGTTGGTTTGATTGCTTCTGTTGTCCTTGTTTGTAAGTTGCTTTGGATAAAAGCATCGACTAAACGTAAAAGTAGCCTAAATTCATCGATTTTATACATGAATTGCCCTCAGGTTGCATTTGGAAAAGAACTTTTTTGTGTGTGAATTAAGCAAATTAATTTTAACAGAATAACTGATAATAAAAAAATACAAATAAAAAAATCAGTTGTAGCCCTAAAATGCATACACGTTGTTTGAAACAGTCTAACACCACACAGCAGGATGCTAGGGCAGGCACGTACAAACCCACCTTTCTTTGAACAATCGAGGCCCTGTCTTCCTTTTCATCTGACATGACATCATCCTTCCCTTGAAAGCCTGTAAACAGAAGGATGTGGCCTTCAGCTTTACTTACAAGGGACGCCTATTCGCTCAGTCATCCACCGACTTCTAAACACTAAACTAAATTCCATCTCAATTCCAGCCCTGAAGAATGCAGCGATGACTGCAAGATCGGCTTCCATTAGCCAAGAAGTATTTTTGACTTTCTAAGTATCGGCATACTGATGTGCACTAATTGGCGTTTGAGGACAGGCTAATTAAACGGCTCACAGTGAGTCCTGAATCCAGTCCAGGCCAGTCTTTGTTCTGGCAGCGCACAGGAATCCAAGGCACCAACTTTCAGCAATTTCACCACGACAACAAAATTGAAAACATCCGTCTGTGTCTGACGCGGTGGCCAAATGTTCTGTGCATTTTTGGTTCGAACAACTATTCAGTTTGATTCAAGCACAAAAAAAGCCAGCTGGGAAGACACAACAACAACTGTAAAAAGCTGAACATCTACCAAAAACAATGATAGTCCCACTCCTCCATGCAGGCCAAAGTTTTGGTAACAATTTAATTATCCATATTAGACATACTATTTGCAATTTCATGTCCACTAGCACTCACTAGAAGTCTCATTAATATCTGCTAACACTTTATTTTGATGCTCTCCAAAACACTGTTCTGATTCTAGGTATCTTAACACATATTTATTTTACTAATACTACAGGTAATTGCAAAGTTATTTATAGCAACTAGAATGTCTATAGTGGATAATCAAAATAATGTATAACCATAGTTTTTCTCGAACGGTGAAGGCCTGGGATATTTGCATATTCATAACTACTGTAAAATGTACTAAGGTATAAATCTGAGCTGAACTACTGAACAGAGTTGCATCTGTGTAAATGAACAAACCAAGCGAAATCAAAAAGAAACATGATGGATGTTAATGAACAGCGGGTACTAGTGAAGTGCCTCTATGCGTATCACAGTAAGATCAGTAGAATATGTTATATCTGTTACGCTTACCATGCAGCTCGGTCATATTCTCCCCAGATGCGCACAAATTCATCCAGATGGTGAGGTCCGAGGATGGATGAGTCTCGGGTCAAATACTCAAAGTTGTCCATAATCACAGCCACGAACAGATTCAGCATCTTAGGAACAAAAAGTGGCAGTAGTCCATCAGTGCAATATGAACAAAATAATTACTCCTTTTCTCTGTTTAGCTATGATTTATAGTTAGAAGGATAGTTCACTCAAAAATGAAAATTCTGTCAGTAATCACTCATTCTGTAGGACCTTCTTTCATCTTCAGAACACAAATTAAAATATTTTTGATAGAATCTGGGAGCTTTCTGACCGTCCATAGACAGCAATGTAACTATCACATTCAAGGCAGAATGCAAAAGCTATGAGAATAAAAAAGGAGAAATAAAGTCGTTATTTTTATTTTCTTTGCACACGTAAAGTATTCTAATAGCTCCATTGATGTGACATGAACTGTTTTAACGATTTTCTTACTACATTTCTGGGCCTTGAATATGTCAGTTGCATTGCTGTCAATGCAGCGTCAGAAAGCTTCAGAAATATCTTATTTTGTGTTCTGTAGATGATGAAGGTCTTACAGGTTTGGCATGAGGGCAAGAAATTAATGGCAGAATTTTCAGTTTTGTGTGACCCATCTGTTTAAAACATAACAGTTAATAAGTTTAAGGGAGAGTCTGCTCAGATGTTTTTTATTGTGTAAACAGAGACTCATCTGCAACTGAAAGATCTCTTATTTACTTAAACATTTAAAATGTCCACTGCTTGCTACCAATATCGTTTTTTATTTTGTTCCCAAAATATATCTGGTTGTATTTGTTTTCTTGCACTAAAAGTAAAAAGTCTCACCAAAAATGAGCTGAAAAAGATGAACGAGACAAAATAGAAATAGGCAAAGTCCGTGCCGCAGCCCCCTTCGTGATCTGGAGAGGTGAAAGGGGGTGGTATTGAAGGGTCCAGCTCACACTCCTTCCCCTCGAGACACGAGAGCATGATTTCCTGCCACGACTCTCCTGTGGCACTTCTGCAAGACGGAAAGTAATATATCTACCCAGGAATGAGTCACCAAACACTAGAGCACTCAAACATAAGAATGAGTGACAGGATTTTTATTTAGAGGTTAACTGCACATGTCATTAAACTATACACAGCATTAGCTACAAACAAAAGAAAGAATGAAGTAAACAACACTACATCTTTCTGTGTTTGGGGATCTTACCTAAAGAGCAGCATCAAGGCACCAAAGAAGGTCTTGAAATTGTTGTGTTGATTAATGTGGCTTTCATCATTCAATTTGATATTACCAAAAACCTACAGAACAAGGTAAGGCAGATTATTAGAAGCAATCGTATTGTCTCATTTATAGAAATCATTTCATATCACTGCTCAAAAAGCCATGATTTAGATTCTTCTAAAATGGAAATGTACATTTAAACGTGCGCCCTAATAAGAAATAAACGCCGCAAAAGTTGGTTAGGACAGTCTATAACCTCAAAACACTCACACAAGCTCACAAATACAGATTAATAAACAGATTTGATCAGTTATAGACTGAGCTGCCAAAATACAAGATGTGTGGGGAAGTATTCAGCCAGTACCTTTAACTTATAAAGTCTAACTGCCATACATAATGAAAGGAAAAACTTACTTGCATGCCAATAATGGCATAAATGAAGAAAAGCATGGCAATTAGAAGGCAAACATACGGAAGAGCCTGAAACAAAAAGAGTGAAAAGAATGTTGTGCAAATCTTTATTTATTATTTTCCTTTCCTTCATTATACTTTTAGACTCAGGAAAATAATATATACACACATTTTCCGAAACAAAAACCTCGTTTTAAATTAAACAGGGTCATTATTTTTACCTTTGTCGATATGGAAATCACAATTTGTAAAGTTTTTTATAGCGGCTTATTCGGCACAAATGTGATTTTACCTTGAAAGACTGAACAAATGTCCAGAGCAGAATCCGTATAGTGTAGCCTTGTCTCAACAGTTTAATGAGTCTAGCGGCCCGGAAAAGCTTCAGGAAACTCATATTGATGGTGTTCACAGACTGAACAAAAAGAGACGGGCAAGAGACTTTTATTTAGTTAAGATCACTTGATAGACAGTTTAAATGTGTATCTTGTTTTAAGGATTTTTAGAGATCTGTTTACTGAAAAATGAGTGGAAAAAAGACGGTCACACTTTATATTAGGTGGCCTTAACTACTATGTATTTACATGAGACCCAGAAACCCCAGCACTAATACACACTTTTGACGTACTCAGACCACTACGTATGAAATATTCGTACCTGTAAATCTACCACAATTTCGGTAATACTTCCCAGCACAGTGATGAAATCAAAGATATTCCATGTATCTCGGAAGTAGTTCTGCGAGATGAGAGCAGAGTGACAATAATGAAAATAATAAACAAATCAGGTACATTAAAAATGTATTCTTCTTTGAACGATACTCATTAAAGGGACAGTTCACTCAAAAATGAAAATTTGCTGTTAATCCAAGATGGTGGCTTTTTCTTCGGTAGAACAGTGAAGAGGAGTTTAAGCTGGAACTGTGGTCCTTGGTCATTTATAAAATGCACATCAATGGCTACCAAACCTTCAGGGACCACAAAATGAAGGCCCATGACTCCAGGTGATATATGTTTTGTGAGATGTGGTTTTTGACTCACAAAGTGACGAAACACCAAAGGCCTCAGTCTCAGCTAATATTCTTTATTTACTGTTGCAATGAAGAATAAATGTCCCCTACGTTTTGGATGAGGAAATGAAAAGCAACTTTAGATTTTTTTTGTGAGCTGTCCTTTTGACATCGATCGTTAATCTCACCAGGAACCCAAAGGCAAAAATCTTCAAGATGCATTCCAGGGAGAAGAGCACAGTGAAGGCTGTGTTGAGGTGCTTCAGGACGATGTCGTAGGCAGTTGGCGCTGAGTGGTACTGAAAAGCATTACGATTATAAATCACAAATGCTGTGCGCACCTCAAAATATCTCACTTAAGCTATTTCAGCTGAAGATGAAGACCATGAAAACCAAGAGCAGATACATACAGTCATGGCCAAAAATACCGGCATCCTTGGTTAACATGATCAAAGAAGGCTGTGAAAATTAGTCTGTATCGTTAATACTTTTGATCTTTTATTAAAAAAAAAACAAAACAAAAATCTAACCTTTATTGGATAATGAGAGTTTAAAACGGGGAGAAATATCATTATGAAATAAATATTTTTCTCTAATACACATTTGCCATAATTTATGGCACCCTTTTATTGAATACTTCTTGAAACCTTTATTTTTAACAGCTCTAAATGGTCTCCTATAAATGTCTGATGAGGTTAGAGAACACCTGACAAGAGACCAGAGACCATTCCTTCATCCAGAATCACTCCTCACTCATTTTCTACAGGGTTTGTTTTTGGACGAGAGAATTTTTCTTGAAACCCTCCAAACAACATGTGGTGATGTAGGCTCTGCACTTTTTTGACCCTGAGACTCAAATCTGCAATTCTCCAGCTGTGGTCACTGGATAGTTTTTATCCACTCAAACCTTCCTTTTCACTGTGCATTAGGACAATATAGACACACATCCTCTTCTAGGCAGTTTCATAACATTTTACGTTAATTGGAAATTTGCCTGATGGTGGAAATGGTAATTTTCACTGCTCCAGCTCTTTTCTTAAAGCTACTTTACTAATTTGTGCATTGTGATTGATGATTAAGGTAATTTGGGCTCTGTTTTCCCTCCTATTTATAACTAAGTGAAACAGGAAATCATGGCCAGATAATTCCATGTTCATAATCACCCTGGAGTGCTCAAAATTGTGAATATGCATGGGAATATACTGCAGAGATTTTTTATTCCTAAGAATTTCTAGGGGTGCCAATAATTGTGTCCAACGTGTATAAAAAAAAAAACTCCCTATTTTAAATTCTTATTATCTAATAAAAGGTTAGATTTTTATGCTTTTTTATTTTTTAAATAAAAGATCAAAAGGATTAACAATGCAAATTAATTTTCACTCTGTGATCATATTTACCAAGGGTGCCAATATTTTTGGCCTCGCTTTTTCAATTAACAGAATGCGCTCCAAGATGAAATATTGTATGTTAAAAGTTATACCTTCATCATGAGCACTACTGTGTTGAGTGCAATCATGACTAGAACCGTGTACTCGAATGATGGCGACACCACAAAGTGCCACAATCGGTACTGGAGGGTCTGTCTGTTCTGAGGCATGTATCTCGTTAGGGGTTTTGCACTGATAACAAAGTCAATGCATGCCCGCTGGAAGAGTGAGATAAGAAAGCAGCGAAGGAACATGCAGGTTAGTACTGCTGATTAGAAACCGTTTCTATTTTTTCATGCTTAGATCAGACTCTTATTTGTAATAATGGTGTTAATATCACTAAATGATGTTAAGGGCAGTTAATAAAACCTAGCTATGTGAGGAAAATATGAAATAGCTTGATGTGTAATCCCGTATACTGTCATAAATGTACATTCACCTCGTTTTTCTCCAAGTTGCATTCCTCCATCATTTTGTCTCCCTGCTCCTGGAACGTGATGATGATGAGAGCGACAAAGATGTTGACAAAAAAGAAGGGGAAAACCACAAAGTATATGACATAGAAAATGGACATCTCCATTCGGTTTCCTCTGCTCGGGCCGTGGTTTTCCTCAGTCACATCCACCGAGTGTTGGAGAACTCTGTAGAGAGCATAACGAATGCATCCAATGAATTTTAACAAAAAAACAAATATATAGAAATCACTACATGGACTGTATACGATGTTTGTTTTCCCAAAACATGGCTCCGTTCTCATTTAACAAACCTGTGGACATTTCAGGGTTCTCAGAAATGGAAGTCGTCACTGGGTAAATGTCTAAAGTGCTGAATAGAAACATTTTATGGATTTCTCTGACTTTAAAATAAAGAACAAATAGAGAGAGAGGGATTGTGTTGGTCAGAAGAGAGAAAGATGTCAAATTTGCCATTAGCCTTTGTCACGCTCTTTCTGTAAACGATTGGCAATATAACTCACAGTACAGTGTTACAAATGTACATTATATTTTTTTAACTGGTAAATGTATGATGGAAACGCATCATAATTTCAGTATTTAAAATCTGCAGCGTTAAACCTCTTTCTGCTTCTTCACAGACATGCTACTCAGCCCACACTGAGTTCATCAATGACGGTCCACATTATTTTCCCAGCCTTTTCAACCACTAATTCTTGGCATCAACTATTAAACAAACATCTCTCCACATGGATCCCAACTCAACATTGGTCTCAGCAGTAACACTGTAAAATAACAATCATAACAAACAGCGGCGACTCGCCAATTCAGCATCGAAACTGATGTTTTCCAACAGGTCACAAATGCTGACTGTTCTCCAGAAATAAACAGTGACACAAAGTCTTCAGACAAGCCATACTTTTTGAAAACAAGCTGGCCGGCTGCAGAACATGCCGATAATTATTAAAGCTGGAGAAAACAGTGGTAATAATATCTTTTGATGAAAACATATCTTTGACGGAAGGTTGGACCTGCAGAAAAGATTTCAGGAGATCTTTGAGCAGTTATCCAGACTGTGCTCACAGTTTATTATTGGATGCAATTAGCAGCATCACGACTCTCATGACCGCACGACCTTGAAGAAATGTTTTATGTGGAGGCTCATCTTTCTAAGCTCTATAAATTTCCTTCGTGAATCAAATGAAGGTATAAAAACATTTAAATAACATTGCCCATTAAAATGCATTAGCTTGCCTGTCGTAGCCGACTATATTTCTTTATTATGCACCTCCTAATTCTTTTAAATTATGATGAGTATAAAATTTGATTGATAAGTAGAAACAAGAAAAGAGCTTCGGGTTGCATTTACATTTTTTTAAATAGTCTGGTATAATGCTCTTCCTTCTGTAGCTTTTTCTTGGTTTTGCACGCACACATTTTTTGAGGTAGTTCGTTCCAAGCGCTTTGGAGAAGGTGCCACGGTTCTTCTATGGATGAACCCCAGACTGACTTGAAGATGGTGAGATCAGATCTCTGCGTGGGCCATACCATCTGTTCTGGGACTCCTTGCTCATACGAAAATTTCACTGGATTATAACAATATTTGCAAAAAAAACCTCCCCAAAAAACAAAAACACGCTGGCCTACTAAAACAAAACATGAATAACTGTTTTATGTCACATCTAATGTGCAGAAGATGTCGCGCAGCTCTTGTATGTTTCAAGGTTTTAGAAAATTTCTGGAAAGGTTCCGGTAACTGTCGAGTGATTTCGTTCATTCACACTGCCAAAAGCTTTCACAACGTGACATCTATTGTGCTCGCAGAGAAGCCCAGCTCTTTCATGTTTGACATTTGCCAACATTTCTGGCATTCTGGATCCGATTTGCATTTCCACAGAAGGCTGCCTGGTAATTTGACTGCATTTTTCCGGAATCAAAGCCCAGTGCTTCATTCTGGTGGCATTCACTCCTCTGATTTTGGATAGTTTAATGAGCACTAAAACCTTGTTAACATATTAATTTATTTAAAACGAATGAGATCTGTCTAATTTAAATATGGTCATTATACTCCGTTGGCCATTATGTCTTTAAACAGGCACTTATGCACAGAGAAATGCATTATCTTTATGAACTCGAATCCATTAGCAAACAAAATATGCTCTAAAGTACTCACCTCCACATTGGCACTCTCTAGAGGAGGATTAAACAACCTGTCTAAAACCAAAACGTAGAGAGATGATCTCCACTGACACACATTTCCTTGGCAGATGTTTTACAAATACTTGAGAAAGCAGCAGAATAGCCTTCCATCAATAGCCCTGCACTGACAAGACTATCCATATCCCTCTCAGATCTCAGAACAATCTTGGGAGCAGACCAAAAATGCATCATGTTGCCAAACGCTCAAGTAAGTAAGAAACATCCAAGCTTCCCTATTGAGCGCTTTATAACAGTGCTAGCTCCGGAAGTATTTTTCCAATTCACTTTAGGGATTCGGTTAAAGAGTTAAACGCCATGAATCAAACCGAATGGCTATGAGAAGATCACAACACTTTGTTTTCAAGCAAAAATGCATTTAAAGGCGATGAAATAAGACGTAACGTCTTGAATTGTGGACAAAAACTACAGTCCCGTGAAGCAATGTGAATGACATAATTTATTTAAAAGCTTCGGAAAAATGCATTTAAAGTTGTTGATTGTATATATAGAAACAATATATTTTATGGTACATATATTTGGTAAAATAGAATAGGGAACACTTATTTGCTATTAACTACGACTTTTCCCTCTATAAATTCCTAATTTGCTGCTTATTAGTTAGTGAGGTAGTTGTTAAGTTTAGGTATTGGGTAGGATCAAGGATATAAAATATATATAAGCTCATGTAGAATAAGGCATTAATATATGGTTGATAAAAGGGTTTTGAGAGAATAGTGATTACATTCACAGTGCTTCATGGAAGTGGGTAGAGCTAAATATCTGGTTCGGTGCGATTTGCTTGCTGCGACCCTGATTGGTGGAATTTTTTGTACTGCACCATGGGTAGTGTAGTTTTCAACAGGGTACAACAAAATCATATGACTTCAAGCTAGAGTAAGTCTGTCTTTAAAGGTCCCATTTTGTACACCTTTTTGGAGTTTTATTAGGTGTTGATGTCCTTAAGAATATATATTTGTGGTAAAAGTCTCAATATGTTTTTACATCTCCTTTCTCAGGAGCTCTGTCAAAAACAGGTCAGTTTTGGCCTGTTTAATAACTATTCAAGAGCCTCTCTTCTGATTGGCTTGTTTTTTCTAAACGTGATGCATGCCAATCAAATATAACCACGTCACAATTATGTTGCAGCG
Source organism: Puntigrus tetrazona (assembly GCF_018831695.1). Taxonomy (NCBI): domain Eukaryota; kingdom Metazoa; phylum Chordata; class Actinopteri; order Cypriniformes; family Cyprinidae; genus Puntigrus; species Puntigrus tetrazona. The sequence continues at coordinate 4,483,325 of NC_056700.1, forward strand.
CTAGCTGGATGCAAAACAAAGGGAAGACTGAGGCGGCTTTCAAAACAACGCCAATTTGGTTACATAAGGAGCTTAAAATATCCTCTTCTTGTGATGTTGGGTACCAGAATCGACGTAATACAGCCTCAAATTAGAAATATGATCATATGCACTGTTAAAGCCTGACACAAACCTACGACAGCTGTGGTAAAACACTATAAAACGAGTGGACTGGACAGAAACCTTGGTCAAAATTGCTTGAGTTTGCACACTTCTTATCAGAAAAGGTTCAAAGTTTTATGTCTCAAGACTATGTGTGCATGTGTGTAAAACAACAAAATGACGATTTATATATAATCATGCATTACTGTATATGCATTATTTATGATTAGTTGGACTAGTGACTAGTCGTAACGTTAGCAGGAATAATAAGTTTGTGATCTGATTCACCTCATATTAAAAATCCTGTCAGATAGTCTGTCCTTCTGAGTGTACAGTTCGGCAGATCTGGTTTTGTCTGTTCAATTGGGCGGGCAAAGCAGAGAAAGGGGAGGTAACCTTTCTCCGTATGACGACATAATGGAAGATTCCAGACTGGTCCGTCTGAGCAAGATACCTAGGGCTCAGTTTACACCTATCGCCATTTCTAGCCACCGGAGGAACCATAAGCAGGCTAGAGGCGCTCATATTAATATTAAAAAACCTCATAAAGTGAAATTTTCATGGCATGGGACCTTGTATGTAACGAATCAGTTTCCCTATGGAGAAAAAGCACGGTATTTTAGCCCTACAGCTCTTGTGTTTTCTGAAACCTTCGAGTAATTTTAGCCTGATAGCAAGGCAAGCAGAGGTACTAATTTTAAGTTTTAATTAAATGTACAGTGTATGTAATGAATGGACATACTGTGGCCAGCCCTCCCCGGTGGACACGGTGAAGAGCGTCAGAAGAGCCCAGAGGACATTATCATAGTGAAACTCGTGTCTCCTCCACTCCCGCTTCTTCACCTCCTTCCTGTCCCTTCCATAGTCGATGTAGTAGCCTCTACACAACACAGAACAATTCAAACCACGGCAGACAAACACCCGAGACATTCAGGAAATAATCATCCTCTCACTACTGTAGAGTGACTTCATTTGGAGTATCCAAAGACTGTATAATTCTAACAATATTTATTACATTTATTACGTTTGAATAATTAAAGCATTTCACATCATTCACATGAACAAAACAAGGCTCTACGAGCTAAATCTGTATACTTGCAAATGTAAATATTGAATCCCACTGAATTGCAATTGACAGCCCGTCTATGCAAAGCTGAAATAGTGATGAGTGTAATTTATTTATTGGATTCATTAAATGCAAACAGTGAAAAAAGGTCAGATTAATCATCTTAACAGTTACTTGAGTAAGAGTACATGATTGGAGCATTGCTCATGCCGTGGATAAAAAAAATCAGCATGCATTGACTAAACTATGCATTTCTGAACATGTACGGAATACATGTTCAGAAATGCACAGTTTATTCATTGCACGCTGATTTTTAAAAAATAATCATTTATTATATTCTTAAAAGTCCAAAACTCCTCCTACACTCACACATACAGTATATATAAAGCACACAGCTGCACTTACTGGCACTCTTTTTGTGTTCCCATCGATCCGTCTGTACAGTAGAAGAACTTTCCCTTGAAGAGCTGCACTGCAATCACAGCAAAGATGAACATGAAGAGCTTGTAGACGATGAGGATGTTGAAGACGTTCTTCAGGGATGTGACCACGCAATCGAACACAGCCTGCAGAACAAAAGAAATAATCATCATATCAAACATCCCTTAAACAGATCAACGCGAATGAGACAAGTTTCATGTGCAGCTCGTTGACATTTAAAGAACGATGCGTTTCAGCAGGGTTTGCTTTCTAAAGCAATCAACATCGCAATTTTACCTCGAGCCTAGAATTCATGTGTAGTCGTTAAATGAGTGCAAACTGTACAAAAACTGTCAAATGGTACCGTCCCAGTGGCAGCTTTTGTACCTTTATTTCTAAAAGTGTATCAAGACGAACATGATGCACACAGCATTACATGGCTGCACTTTCATATGCAAGTGATCAAATGTTTGTTTTTTTTAGGCAGTACAGTCATTTTCTGACATGTTGGTTGCTATAGTAATGATATCAAGTCAATCCCATGTGACTTTGCTCTACATTGACTGGATACTGAAAGCTGACAGAAAAAAATGCACCAGATTAAGCTTTCTATCTATCTATCTATCTATCTATCTATCTATCTATCTATCTATCTATCTATCTATCTATCTATCTATCTATCTATCTATCTATCATCTGTCTATCTATCTATCTATCTATCTATCTATCTATCTATCTATCTATCTATCATTGTTCATCTATCTATCTATCTATCTATCTATCTATCTATCTATCTATCTATCTATCTATCTATCATCTGTCTATCTATCTATCTATCTATCTATCTATCTATATATCTATCTATCTATCTATCTATCTATCTATCTATCTTCAGTATCAATCTAATTCATACAAAATCTCCGTCTTGTAAAACAGTTCTGTTTTCTCATGAGGTGGGGTTGGAACTGAAGTGCACTAAACCGGTAACTTCACGTTTCTTTGTCATCTCGATCCCCAAAGATCTCTCGCGATCTCCCATCTCTAATTCAATTATGGTTTAGTTAAATGGTCTGATGATAATTCTCATAATTCTGGCTCTGTATATGACTGCATATTGATTTAAAATGAAAAATGTCAAGTACTGCAAGATATATTTAGCCTACTTTTAATTATTCACAGAGGGATTACTCATATTTGGACAGCAGAGCGTCCTAATTAATTCATTCATTCATTAAATTGTGTGTGTTTTTGTGAGACTGTTTCAAAGGAATATTCCTGGAATAAGATATTTCTTGACTAGAGTTTCAGTGTTTGAAATGCATTACACACAGAGTGTATGGTACATTAGCTTAAAGCCAAAGCAAAAGTAGAATAAACAGACAAAAAAAATACAGAATAGCATATCAATTTTGAGACTTTAATTTTTACTAATTATGTTGCTTATTTGACTTGAATTGGCTTTTTTGGCTGTTTACAATGAAAATGGTTATGGTCTATTATAGTGTAGTACAGTACAGTGTAGTATACTACCTGTTGACTACCATTTTCTAATATTTGACATACTTTAACATTTTATACCCGTTTGAGTTGTATTTTCTTATACTTTATTTTTTTTTTACTTTATTTGCCATGTTTTGTCTTGGGAAATTGGTTTGAGTTTTATCATTTCATTTGTTTTATAGAGGCAAAATGCTCATCGAACATGTTTGATGTGGAAATAAAATCGAATCACCTTATATTGGCATGTTTTGGGTGGAGAATACAAAAATACAAAATAGCTCTTTCAACCTGTTACACAATGACTATGCAATGACATAAATATTTGTATTTTTTTAATATTACAAACTTTTTTTACACTTGCAGTTCATCTGCTGTAATCCTTCAGTGCGAATGAATTAAAAGTATTGAGTTTTACTCTTTTAAGAGTTTATTTGTAACTTGCAATTTTCACAAATAGAATAAAAAATATTCAAAGTTGGCACAGTTGCATATAAGTGGTAAAACGTGTCAATATAAGTCGGGTTGTCCGTTCAGGTTCAGTTTTCAGCTACAGATATATACAGTATATAATGTGTTAAAGAGCAGATACCTTCAGCTTCGGAAGTCTTTTGATGGTCTTGAGGGGACGGAGAACTCTTAGAACCCGTAAGGACTTAATGGTCTTAATGTCTCTGCCTTTGTTGTTTCTGTGAATAACAAAACATATCGAATTTTAGAAAATGTATATTTTGGGGACAAAACTCCCACCTGCACAGCTATCATAGATAACTTAGTAAATAACTAAATAATAGCAATTAATAGAACGTAAACCCCAGAATAAATAAACTACAGCATAGCATTTTCTAAACTAATGTTTAGTGCTGGAAGAAAACCAAGGCCTGACTTTTAATAATGTCCTTTACATGCATCAAAGGACTTTGCATGCATTAAAATATAGTTTTATTATATTTTTAAACCATCGTTCAATAACTATGCAATGAAATAAATACTTATAATGTTTGAATAGTCGAAGCATTTCACATGATTCACATGAACAAAACATGAAGTGGCTCTTCAAGCTTGAACTGCACTGATGGTAGGAACAGTCCTTATTATGGCACTTACTTATGAGTAAAAAGGCATGATTAATTGCGCATTTAAATAATGAATCATACTATAAATGTTAAACTGACCTAATGCACAAGCTAAGAACGTCTAGGCATGGCTGAAATAGTGCAAACGTGGATCAGACACCACAATATAAACACACATAAATAAACGATGAACTGAATTCATATTAAAATGGACAGACAATGTGACAAATGAGAAGCGTCTGCTGTTACCCCATTAAATTCCTGGCAGCCACAGAAACACAGTCCAAACAACAACAGAGAAGCATTAAAAGAGAAAGAAGACGTCAACATCTCAAGTGTGTTTAAAGCCATTAAACGTCTGGAAAATCCCTTCAGAGAAATACTTGCTTGAAGAACAACACAAACAAGAATGACCCCGTAACATTATTGAGCAAAATCCTATCTGGTACATACGTCTAACGCCAAGCAGATTTCAGATCGTGTTAATAAGACTTGGACTGCGTGATTTTAGGGCTTCTCTCAAGGGATTCCCAAATAGAGTGTTAAATTTAGGACACCATCCTTTTTTTTAATAACCGACCGATGCTATTTAAATGTATGTTTTAGCTCGTCTTTATATATTCCTCCAAACTATAACATATGTTCTAACTATATATGCGTGACTTCCGTGTCGGTTTTGGAATATATTAGCAAGCATTAAGCATTCAAGAGTATCACTTATATAACTTAAATGAGGGGCGTCCAAAGTCCAGCCCACGGGCCCATAGCCTGCTCTGAATCAGCCCGCAAGCTGCTGTAAAAATAGACCAGGATTTGGCCCACCATTAAGAAAGCAAGTGGAATTCATAGACTGCACTTTATATGTCTATACCACGTATAGCCAAATCTCACAACACACCACCTCCACTAGTGCTTCTCCTGCTGCCTGAGTTTCACTGAAAAAAGACTTTCTTTGCTTTGTCATACACATGCTGTACTCTTAAAAGTGTTGCTTTAGCATCTGAAGAACCTTTCTGATTTACAAAAGCGTATCTGTGGAATGAAGGTTCTCCAGATTATAAAAAGGTAAGAAAGAACCTTTGACTTTGTGGTTCTTCTATTAAGAGTGTAGCAGTGGGTCTTAAATAAATATAACCTATTATAGCCGTTTAGCCTGAATACCCCACAAAGTCAGTATGTGTCATTCTCTGGACTCCATCCTGATCTACTGAAGAACTCATCAACACGCAGCCATTTCATACTAATCTCTCACAGTTCTCAGTATTGTTCTACAGGAGCCTAACACGCTCCCATTTAACATTGCTTCAGCACATATTCATGGCAAAATGCAATGATTTTAGCAGGAATCTCTGCATGCGGTATAATTCATGCGTGACCGGTTTTAGTGTAATGAGGGATCAGATTTTAAACTTAGCTGTGGCTGTACAGTCAAGTGGTCGCTATGCCAAAATGGCATGAATGTAATGTAGCTATACAGTAAAAAGAAGGAAAATGTGAGACAACTCTTAATCAGTGCGCTGTTCTGCTGGAAGTCGAAGCTTGCTGCGCTAATTATGTTGCTTATTTGACTTGAATTGGCTTTTTTGGTTGTTTACAATGAAAATGGTTATGGTCTATTATAGTACAGTACAGTGTAGTATAATACCTGTTGACTATCATTTTCTAATATTTGACATACTTCAACATTTTATACCCGTTTGAGTTGTATTTGCTCATTTTCATTTAATTTATTTGCTATGTTTTGTCTTGGGAAATTGGTTCGAATTTTATAATTTGTTCTATGGAGGTAAAATGCTCATCAAACTTGTTTGATGTGGAAATAAAATTGAATCACCTTTTATTGGCGTGTTTTGGGTGGGCTTCGCAATCTGACAACACTGACTGACTAGAGCAGCCTAAACTGGGTAGAATATTAGCAGAACTAAAATTACAACTTGCTTTCATCCAGTTTGTAAGTTACCTAGCATAGCAACTACCTCCGCTCACACGGTCGACTTCTAGCCGGGAAAATAAAGGTCTGGTTATCCACTGAGACCTGACAATAAAGCAACTAATTAACCATATTCAACTTACAATTAATATCCAAATATAGAAGTTCACCTACTTACCTATATCTGTTAAATTACCAGCTGTTCAACCCTTCATTTCTAACTCCACACCTTCCCTCATTACTTTTCACTTGCGTTCGTTCTGCCTCATGCTTGTAACTAGATGTTTTTTATGTTTCTGAAATATTTAGTATATTTAAGCAGTCTTGTTTCTTGATGTTGTATACGGGCATTATATGCTTCTATACAGTTTCTTTGTGGTGATGTGATAAATGGTTCATATTAGTTACATTTTAAAAAACTGTACACATTTATATACAAATATATATACACATTGTAGACACATTTGATCAACAGGTAAGAGTAAAGATTAGATTACACAGCAAAGTTATCAAGCCAGGCTCACTGGAAAAACATACCTGGTGCAACATTTCTGCAAATAAGTAGATTTAGCTTCTTGCGTTTCACAAGCGGTGTTTAAAAAAGCATGTTCAGTTTTTTTTCTGAAACGTATTAGCATTTCATGAGCGGTCCAGAAATGAAATGTCTGGTGAGCGATGCTAAAATGATGTACCAGAGCGCTTTGTATTGGAAGTGCAATGCTGTACCAGGTGAGCGACCGAGCAAGTTTACTACATCAGAAAATCAAACGCTGATGTTGTTTTCTCTTGCACTTACTACAGTGAATCGTAGGCATTGCTAGTTTTAAAGTTTTGCAAGCAGGCACGTTTTTACAATGAGCAAGTTGTTTGAGGTCTGGCATTGTCTTATGATTCTTAAAAGTCCACTTAAATCTGCTTCATGTAAACAACTTGGCTTAGTCACAAAAGGTAGATGTATCTTATTTGCAATACTTACGTCAATGCAAAGGCAATTAGAGCTCCAACCACCACAATAAAGTCTAGAATGTTCCACAAGTCACGGAAATATGACCCATCGTGAAGAATGAGGCCCTGGTCGATCATCTGAATAAAAAGGTATAATGCACTATTATACAGAATATAAGTATTGAATATATACATCATTAATATAACAAAATGAGATAAAATCTTTAAAGAATAATTCATATACTCATAACCAAATTCAAATTACAACGGACACAAAAGACATCCAGGTATGCACATGCTTTATGTTGACCCTGGAACATGGGTGTGATTAACCATTCATATTTGAGAAGCCAGATTATAGTTTTTGTGAAGTTTAGGCTTACAATCAGTGATTGGTGCTTGTACATCAGTGTCATTCATTTTGTATTCATGGCATGAGGTTAGAAAAAAATCATTATAGCACATTTAAAACAACAACTATTATCTAAATAAGGTTTGAAGTAGCGAAGCAGTTACCTTTATAATCATTTCAAATGTGAAAACGCCAGTGAAAACATAATCAAAGTATCGAAGAACCTGCAAAAACAGTAAACAAAGCTGTCACAGTGTCCAAATGCTCACGGTCATTACATTAGTCCTGGTGGGAAACCTTAAGTATGCAATTTTCTGAAATATAAAGGTTTACTTTATTCCTCTCTGAATTGGTGCACACAGGGTCCTCCGCAGCCAGTGCGATGCTGCTGGCCACAATCACCAGGAGAATGGTCATCTCGAAGTAGCGCAGGGTCACCACATAGTGGCAGATCCTCCTGATACTGCAGTTACACAAAGGCCGTGATTTCCGATGTTAGAATTGTCCCGTTCTATCATGCATTGTGTACAAGAGCTTGGGTAAAAATGGCAGCTTACGGATTTTTGCTTTTGAAAATGAACATGCTGTCTGGTGTGTCGGGTTTGGGGGCGGTCGACTGTTCACCTCCATTCTCAACATCATCATCGTCGTCGTCGTCGTCGTCATCATCATCATCGTCGATGCCGTCATCAGCTTTGTCTGAGTGAGAAGCCTCCACGTCTTTGAAGCTGACTGTGAGTCAAATCAAGAGAACAAAACAAATATTTGCTGGGCTTACATCCTAAACGTAAATACTGACTGGCATACTACTGCAGTCAAACTTGCTGCTGAAATGAGATGAAATTAGATATGATTGTGTGAAATCCTCATAATAATGCTGTGAAACATGTTGTACATTCATATTTTTCAGTACGTAAACTTATAGATGGAGGTCTCACCCAAGCATAACAAAAAAAGATTTTTCGTGCATAACTTCAGGTTTGTGTTTGTAATTAGAAAATTTAATTATTAAAAAAAAACAACTTTTATTTTCATCTCTTTTGACACACAGTTGTATTTAAATGTGTAAAATTATTTCAATAAAACAAGAATGACATGAAGTTCCAAATAAAACCAAACTATTTAAATATATATTTGTTTTTAAATTACACAAAAATGCATTAACATTTAACACAAACACCACGTGAAAACCGCCCTTGTGAGAAGATCCTGAAACGCTAAAAAAAGTACATTGTTGTAATGCATTGCTGTTATTTGTTGTGTTTTGCTGATGTTATTTTGTTGATTTTAAAAGTTTTTTTTCAGTAGAAAATGTTTTGGTATTTGAGATTAATAAGCTAGAGGTTATTTGTGGTACTATGAAATTTAAAGAGAACTTTTTGGCTTAGGTTGGTTTCCGTCTTAAAATTTGACAGCACTTTATAGAAGCACTTTCATAACAGTCACAAAATAAGTCATTCTAATGATTTTGCATGCTGTAACAAGATTTCAGAGTTGCTTTGGCTCTGAAACTGTGAATGGAGTGTGATTGCCAGAGTAAATATATCAGACTGCAAATAACTGGCAAGTGTGTGTTTCATCAAAGTACATATGTTTGGGTATTCTTTGAACATTTGAGCATTGACCTGCACATATGAAACTTTATTTCTGAATTGTCAGTGCTCTATATATGTTTCTGTCTAATATATTGTGTCATTAGACTGTCTGTTGCTAGGCACATGAAATGCTCTCACATGAAATATGATTTCTCTTCTAGGTTTGAACCACAATTACCTGTGATTGTTTGCATCTGATGCAATTGGGTTTTTGCTTTTATTACAGGCCAGAAGCCATAAACCTGAGCCCACTGAGTCTCACTTTTTTGTATTGGTTTCTGTGGGGCTAAATGGCTTCTACTGTAGATTTTCAGAGTGAACGTTAACCTAGATTTTACCCAACACCCAGCATGAAGCCCACTAAAGCAATGGAATAGAATACTCTAAGGCGAACTGCTCTTTACTTTCTGAGACAGCTGAAGAAGCTTAGATTGCCACAGGCATTGATGACCCACTTCTGTGTCTCTATTAATGAATGTGTCCTCACTTTAGCGAATTATCCACTCTGCAAACAGAATCAATGGCGGCTGTCCACCCCTCCTTCAGGACTCAGCCATCAGCAGCTGAACTACTTCACTACAAATCAACACTGCTGCACTCTGACCGTCTTCATCTGAGTCAAACCAAACACAACGGGCACCTCATTGCTGGAAACAGCTTATTTCAACTATTCAATTTCTTACCCATACTTCAATCCATGGATTGTATAAAATACATATCAGTTTAAGTAAATGAGTTTCACAGGTCTGTTCGGATAAAATGACCAGTGAAAACAATGTAAAATTTACAAAAGGACATTTGCTTCTTGGAGATTAGCATGTCCTGTGACTTGACATGCTATAGGCTATCATCATAATGTCATCATTATTTATGCATGATTTTTAATTAAGAGACTGGTGTATTTAAAATTAATTAAGAAAAATTGTCACCACAAGGACAGTTTTGGATTGGTACTACCCTCCAATGAAACTAAAAAAACTTTGAATAAATTGGTATGATAAAATGGTAAATATATCCAGAGAAAATGTACTCTGCACAGTAAAGACAAAGATGGATGGACATACAAACAGATGGATGGATGGACGGATGGATGGAGGGATGGATGGATGGATGGACAGATGCACTGATGGATGGGCAGATGATACACTGATTGACGGATGGAAAGATTGACACATGGATGCATTTATGGGTGGACAGATAAATGCAGTCATAGATAGATGTTTAATGCATCAATGCATCATGCATCAATGAATGGACGGATCAGTTACCAGTCATTGGTGCCATTTCCAACAAAGGCTGGGTTGATGACTCCCGTTTTATGCAGGTTTCTATCATACACTCATCCTGGTTTAGATAGCTGCCATTGTTCTCAATGTCTGAGACTTCCCCTGTCATGTACTTGGATTCTGATGTAAACTCTTCTTTGTGCTTCAGTAATGGAGTTTCCTGGCTTTCTGCTTGATCTTCCGTTCCAGTGCAGACAGTCTGAAGCTCCTGAAGGCCAGAGGCTTGGGAAATCTCGGTCACATCACCCACAAACTCCCTAAAATACAAATGTACATTTGAGAATGATTGATCGTAAAAAATACTGAAAATATGTTTCATAACTTTGTTTTGGGTTCCATCAAATATAACCAAGTTCAATTCCATTCAGAAATACAGTAATTTAACACTTTATTTTAATCTTCAACTTTAGACATTATGTCGACTATAAGTAACTTTGTACTGTAGTTGTTTTTAATTGTTATTACATATAGTATTAGACAGACATTACCCCAACACACATTTTATTAATAGTGCTGAGTAGATTACTTGCAAATTTTAATCCATTTCTGATTTCAAATTAAATGGTTAGTAAAATAATCCACTGAAGTAAATATTTTAGGCAATATAATCTAACTACTTTCTGATTACTTTTGATCTAACTAATTTATTTTATTGTATATTAAATAATAAGTAATATGTGTAATTTATCCCGGTATTTCAAAATGTAATAAAAGACTGCCAAAATGATGGGTCTCAGTCTGCTTCTGAATGAACTCTGGTATAGTTCGAATTAAATATTAACGCAACATGGAAGAAATACTAATAATCAAACCAAAAGCAGGAAGTCATGACAAGATTTGATGACATGAAATGAGCAGCAGTGCTGACCTAAAGCGGTGCTGACCAGACCGATCTATTACTGGGGTCTCTGAAATCACACACATGTATCGCCGCTTTAAACTGAACACACCTTTTGTTTGGGGAGTTTGCTAAGTTCTGTCAGGAATACCCGAACAATCAGATTGTGAACGCATCACTACACCTTTAGGTTAAGTGTCTATAGGTTTGCTGTCAAAAATGTAAAAGCTAACTGGACCAAATGTGTAATTTTCCTTTTTGGTCCTGAAACTAAACTAAACGAACCAAACTGCTAAGTGTGAACATACTTAACCCAGATTATATGTACTCAGTTACTAACCAGCACTACTAATTACTGGTAATTGATGTGCAGTTTCAAAGTTTAAACTTAAACTCAACAGAAACTCAAGAATGTAACATGCTAGGACTGTGTACAAAAGTACATTGTAGACCCACTGAAAACAATGGAGCTACGACCAAATTAGTTTTATACAGCCTAGGTTCTTCACCAAACCACGACAGTAGCAGAATGTCAACATTAAAAATAAACTAGCAACTGTGCAATTGACTAAAAGAAAATAAGCCATGTTTGTGTTCTCACCTTTGGCATTCCTCCTGACTCTCAGTTGGCTTGCCAGACATGCTTATTTCCATTTCGTACATGTGCATCAAGTTCTTAGACTGCGTTTCATCCATTTTATCCTCACCCTCCTCAGCCTGTTTCTCGCTGCACCCAAATTGCTGGTGATTCTCTGCATTTCTGGCCTCTGTTCTGGACTCTCGATGTCTGTGGCGTTTATGCCGCCCACCCTCCGCCACCCCTGCAGCGGCAGCAGCCCGAAACTTCCTTGCCACACGGTGTCTTCTCTCTGTATTTGAATGATGGTTGTTGGCGTTTGGCCTCTCCTCCACTCCTGATCCCGTCAGGGGCAAGGGCTCAGACTCCGGAGGTTCAGGGAGAGGAATGGTGATAGACATGGGCGGCTCTGGCAGGGGCATTCCCACAGACATGGGTGATTCTGGTAAGTGTAAAGGGCTCGTCTCTGGGGATATGCAGCTCTTTTGGTGATGATCACTCACTGGAGTGTCCAGCTGGTCCTCGGTGGGGCTGCCAAACAGCACCTCACGACTGGCCATCTGCCGACGTTTCCGCAGCTGGTTAGCCCGTTGCTCCCAGACAGACATGTTAATCTTTTTGCGTCTTTCACGGCGGCCAGCAAAAGCATTGACAGGCTGCTCTTCCGCTTGCTTCCCAGCAGCTTCCTCCTCTGCCTCCGCCGGAGTCGGTCGTCCTCGGTGGATAGCGCGCTTCCTGTACAAGTACGGTCTCCGTCTCCTTCTGCATGAATGTGAAACATCTCAGTCACAAAAGGAATATCGTTTATAGCATGCAAGTTTCACAAGTCACAAGGGTGTGTGATAAAAATCAGGAAATTAGAATAAAAAGAATGGCTATCGATTCAGGCTAAATAAAACGGAATTCGGGAGAAAACCAGGGGAAGATTCTTGAATAATAAAAGTAAACAAGCAAGAAAGAAAATCAGAGAAACAGAGTGCACAAAGGATGTCAGCAGGTTATTCAGAGTGTTTAATGAGATGGACAGTGCAGTGTTAATGGCAGACATGACAGATAAAAAGATACATAGACAGTTTTACTTACAATTATGCGTATTCTTTTGTTGTCCATGAAACCAAATAAATGATTAATTGAAAATAAGCCATTAGTGTATTTGTAGATAAGACATACTAAACAATCCACATTGGCAGACTGCACAAAAGTCAACTCATGAGGCCAGAAAAAGTTAAACCGGGGTTTCACAAACCTGGCCCTCATAGCCCACTGTCCTATGGAGTTTGGCTCAAATCTGAATCAAACCCACCCGAACAAGCAAAGCAAGGTCTTATGTTTTAGTAAAAAGTTACAGGCACTTGAGTTGGATCAGGGTTGGAGATAAACTCTGTAGGCAGTGAATGCCAAGGACCAGAACTGAGAAACCCAGCTGTAGGGTTCTTTGGCACTTCAATACCATTAATGCCACATCACACATTTTTATAAAATGTAATAGAGTTTTTGTCCAGTGTTTTTAGTAGTATAGCTTGATATTTCTTAATGTTGCAATTACTATCATGTGCCCTTCCATGCGTACCATTGTCTTTTCAACTCATAATGCCAATAAACTTGGGACTAGACAGTTACTTTACTAGATTGGAAACTAACTAAAGCTGCCATTATGGAAGCAACTTCTACAATAACTTAAGATAAATTCATCAAATCGATGTGTTGACTCATTGCTCAAAACATTTCATTATTTGTCTACATGTCAGAACATCAGAATATGAATATCTTTACTGAAGATGCACAGTTGTATTTAATCTGACTAAATTAGCAGAGCGTCGATTAACTAATATCTAATATAAACAACTCTACAACGATGGTAAACAACCTCTAGGTGTCCTACCAGAGTTTAGCTACAAATTCTAATAAAATAAACCTGGTTCAACTTATCAAGGTGTTGAGGGTTGTTTGAAAATTACAGGCAAGTATGGATGTGGACTTGAGCAGTATAAACCCCAAAACACACATCCTGCTGGTTGATTATCAACAGCATAAATGTCTGAATTAAACCTTTTACAAGACACCTGGCCACAATCACACTAAATGCTTCTAGTACAAAGACCGATTCCAGTTGTTACAGTTGGTCAATTTCACAGAGATCAATTCAATGCAATACAGCAGCACTGTCCTGCAGAGTTTTGATTTCTCGATAAGACAAGTCAGTGTATCTGCACACAGTAAAGATTTTAAGAGGTTCAATGGTTTCGCGATTTTCTTTCACCTTTGCAACTATTGGGGAAAAACTAATGCCAAGTTGCCATTGTGGTGTCCATTAGTTCACAGCTAAAGAACCTACTCGGATGTTCATCAGCACCAGATAAACACATACTGTATAGTAGACAATAGTTGAATATATAGTTAAGTATAGTCAAATACTCAATCCCGCTTGTTGACAGCATTGCAGAGAAGCTGGTTCTTAAACTATTCAACTGAGCAAAAGTATATGAAGGCCTTGCTGTGATTGCATCCAAACAAAGTTTAAACCGTTTTCCATTTTCCTAATTTCCTAGTCTTTCGAGAATTTTATTTGGATCGGTGTGCAAAAATCCTGCCATTTTCTTACACAATCCTGACATTATTTAATCTTTCATTGATTTATCTGATTTATCCTCTTTTTGATATTGTCTTTGATAATGTTTGCTAATTATTTGTATTGTGTTACAGCTCTGAACAGAAAAACAAAAATTTCCAAGGTCACACGTTGCACTACTAAACTATCACAATTGGTAACTTGAATAAGTTGGTAGTAAAGTTAGGGTCTATCCCTTACCATGGTATGAATCTGATCTATTAAGATACATTGATCTAACAGACTGGTACTGAAACAGAATTACAGGTTCTCCAAACCAACTGAAATGTACTAAACTAATTCCAAACAAATATTTAAGATTAATAATCTAAGATGGCATTAACCATGTCACGTATATTCAGAAATGCTTTAGATACAAACTGATTACAGAAGACTAATTGGCCAAAAACAATAAACTAAGTTTGATCATTGGAAATTTAATGATTCACATCCCACTAGGAGCCAACCACTTTGAGCAAAATGCTTAAATAAAGTTATGTACTATCATGTTATTTCAGATGCCTTCTTTCCCATATGCACAGAGAGAAGCTAAAATCACTTTTGCACTGTAGGAATGTTTTAATAGTTTAACTATTGGTGGAAATAGCCAGTTTTTGGTGTGTTGATGTTTCTATTGACTTTATATATATATTAAAAAAACACATTTTGCGGGGACTAAATTAGCTCCTGTTTCAGAGTAGGATCTAACCCAATAGAATAGAAACTACCAGCGATGAAGGCCATTCAAAACACTGGCACTCACTATTTTTAAAAAAGTAATGAAAACACATAAATGGATCAACAGTCCAGGCCTTTCGCAACCTTGGATGAAGAAAATCCAATGCAACTGTTGGACGGCTGGATCACTTCAGAGTTCCTACTGCCAGTGTGAATGCAACCAGAAAAATGGCTCTAGGGGAAAGTTTAGTTCTTCAGGGACCCACCCGGTGGCCAGCTCCTATAACTACCTGTAGCATATACCCCTTTTGTTGGAGAAAATAGCAACTTCTTCCAGTGTGTGGAGGGTTGGAGAAACTGGCTAGCTCACACTACAGGACTTTTGTTTGATTTAGACCCGATTTTCTCCTACCGAGAATCTAAGCAAATATCTTGGCGAGCTACTATATCAATCCCGATGCTCTGCGCACAAATCGAGTGAAATCACCTCAGTTTTGAATGTACCGGGTGAGTACAGAAAGCTAATATGAACATCACTGAAATATCAATGAGGATCTGTTGCGTGATAATCTCTGCCATGATAATCTTAATAATATCTTGTAGTGTGTGATCTTGTATAAGATTTGCGGCAAGTGTTTGCTGCAACCAGCCTCCATAATCTGTTAGGATGTAAAAATTTAGATTAGGATTTTGTAGTGTGAGCCTGGTTTAAAAGGCAGTAAACAACCATTTCAGCGGTTTACTTTCAACTGACTTTTAAAATTCTTAGGTACATTCAATCTGCTCAAAGACCTCTGCCCAGTACTGACTCTGTGACTTTGTGTACTTTTAAATCTAAACTGCACTGTACCAAGTTAAAGCTTGTAATCACTCTAATATAATATTGATTTTCTTCTATAAAATAAACACACTATTCCCCCGTGGTGAAGGCACTTGAGTTTCCTAGCAACTAAAGATTAAAAAAATAAATAAATAATATAAATAATGAAATTCTTACGCCCTCGATAACCGAGATTTAAAGACAACCGAAAGTGATCCGGACATTCCAGTGTTATCGTGTTCTTTCCTATCAAATTTGACCAGAACCAAGACTGATCAAAAACGTGACAGACAAATGGTACATTCATATATGACACTTCTGTTCATGTGTTTGATGGGTCTACATAGTAGCATAGTGGCATAATGGCTTAAAAAGCATGTCTCAAGCACAAGAAGATTTGCAACAGTCAGCAATAGACACCGGATTCTTGTTAGTTTCTTAGAATGCTTACCAGCTTCTTAATACATGACATGAAACGGCATCCTTAGTTTGACAGACCAAAAGAGAAAAAAAAAAACTTACTCCGAGAGGCCAAATTCTCTGGATTTATAACGCTGGTTGAAGAACTCTTCCTCCTCCTCCTCTTCTTCCTAATACAGAAAATACTCCTCAGTATACGTTCCTAACAGCATACACTATAAATACGCCATGCTGTTACTTAAGGGCGTAAATACTCAGTTTACATACATGCACTGGATGCATAATAAAAATGAGACGCATAGCATGTTATTTTTGGGATTATTATTGGTACAGCATCGGTGTCATTGCTAAATATCACATTTAAATGTTTATTAGACTTATATGTTCCCTTTATTTGTCTTACCTTAGTTAGTTCCTGTGCATTGGCCAGATTATCCACAGCAATAGCCAAGAATACATTGAGCAACGTATCTGTTCACAGCATCGTCAAGAATTTGTGCAGATTTGAATGGAACGAGCACTTGAAGCTGTTTTCTTGTGCAACAACACAATTAAATCAGCTCAGACCGATACATAAAGGTGTTTTTTGTTTGTGGTTTTCAGCGCATAAAAGTAGCTATAGCTTAAAAGGATACAGTTTCCAAACAAGGTCAGTACAATAAAGTAGATGGAGGACCACATGCCGTACTGCACCCCTCCTTGCGAACGAATCCCATTATACATCACCTCATTCCAGTCCTCTCCAGTAAGTATCTATGTTGGATTAATCAATTAAGAAATGCAGTTTAAATATTACAAAAGTTAAAGCTTGCAATGCCACTCTGCAAAAATGCTTATCTAGCTTAGATATTTTGTCTTGTTTTCAGCCAAAGTATCAAGAAATTCTTAAATAAAGTACTTTCTAGAACAATTAATGGTAAAAATAATCGTCTTGTTTTCAGTTCAAGTCAAAAAGAAGCAGGTTTTTACTTAGAACAAGCAAAATAATCTTATTTCAAACAGAAAACAAGATTATTTTGCTTACCCCACTGGCAGATTATTTTGCTCGTTTCAAACAAAAGTGTACTCAATTTTTACTGAAAACACAACATCAATTTTTACTTTTTGATTTAAGAACTTTTAGATATTTTGGCTGAAAACAAGATAAAAATCTAAGCTAGAAAAACACATTTTTGTACTGATAATAAATATCGTAATTAAGTTGAATATGAGGTGAACATTTTTACAATTTTCTTTTTTTTACTGTGTCTCACCTGAAAGACGGTCATGATGGCAGCCGGAAACGTGTCGAAATTAGTAGGAGTGTAATCTTCGAAGATGAACCTGTGCAAGAGAAAGAAGTGTTAATGGCATGCGTGCTGGTTATTTCATCCCCGTGGGCATCCATGTTGTTCACTACAGTTTGTGTGTGTTAGAGCTATACACTTTCACTAGTCACCTGCTCAGCGGGTCAGAATCTACCTTATATAAATCTCTCACAATATGCCATGCGGCATCAGTGTCGTTGCGGTTTCTGGCAGGTCCAATGGTGCACTGATGAAAAGTGTGTGAGCGGAGAGAACGACCACATAACCGAGATGATGTGGGCGGGAAACAAAAGTGTGCACTTCTCCATTGACAGAAGCATGCTGCTTGCATTGTCATGTAATGTCTCATATTTCTGCATGTATGCAGTGTGGTTCGCTTGTAATGTATGTTGCGAAAGAAATCCAGGTTTACTCTATTTTTGCTGCACATATACATCCGTTAGAGCGGGTGATTGCAAAGTGTAGCCCGAGGATAATGATAGGGCCGTATGCTTTCGCTGTGAACACATTTGTGGAATCCAGGCTTGTCTCAGTATGCGTAAGTCAATAGCACAACTGTACAATTATAATATGGAAAGGTGTGTGTTGAGTATTAAACTATACAAAGACATATTTAACCACGCTTAAAGAATTAAAGAATAATATGAATCCTACATCGCTTCACAATAACCTATCAAAATAAAAGTTTGGTTGAATTTGAAGAAATCGTGACAGTATACAGTGCGGTAGTAGTAGTAGTAATAATAATACAATTATTAAAACTTTTAATACAATTATTTTACATTTGGTATTTAATAGTAAACCCCCCAAAAAAACCATTTGACTGCATTTAAAAGAATGAACTCTTAATGTTGTATGCCTTCATATTCATACGGCTTGATTATTATAAATTAAAACCGAAATTCCAGAAAAAAATAAAGCAGGCAAATCAGAATTTATCAAACAAAAAAATAATAAAAAATACTAATAAATTCTAAATAATAAATAAAAAAAATGGTAAAGTATTATTAATTAAATTTAATTTCACTGTTTCCAAAATGTTTGAAAACCCTGCATTTTACAGTATACTGTCCGAGCTCGGGTACAGTTACACTGAAACAAGTGTGTGGAAAGTGTTCTCCACCATGCAGTGTTACGTAATCGACTAGTTAACACACACTGCATCGTGTAGTGTGTGTGTGTGTGTGTGTGTGTGTGTGGAATTAGAGTAGGAAGGTTGGTCTCAATGCTTCATGTAAATTCATTTTTTTTCCTTCAAAGTCTTTTGAAGTGTATACTTGAATAAATTGCTGTAAGATTTTGAGCACATTATATTTTGAATGACTCTCACCTTCCACCAAACAGCTGCATGCCAAGCAAAGCGAAGACTACGATAAACAGGAAGAGGAGGAAGAGCAAACTGATGATCGACTTCATGGAGCTCATGAGAGAAACCACCAGGTTCCGCAAGGATGACCAGTACCTGACCAGACAAACCATACATCGTTATTTGACCTCACTCTACAATACTGATAGTTTAACATACAATTACAGGTGGAAACGATGCCAGCCATTCAGCATAATATTGTATTATCTCATATTTAAGAGAATAAATGACAGAAAGTGAATATTTCAGCTTTATAAAGACACATTTTGTGATATTCTTAAAATACAAAATAAATAAATAAAAATAAATAAATGAAACAAATTAATTATTAAATGCTTTTTTAACCAACTTCTGTTGATGAATCAAATACAAAAAAATAAAATTATGTAAAGTGAATATTTTTTTGTTCAAACTGATAAATAAATAGTTTATTAAACACAATTTTTAAAGTGTAGTTAACAATAAAAATAAATAATTATTTATTTTAATTTATTACTAAGCATTTATGCTATCTTTTACACTTTTTCTTTTATTATGCATTTGCCGTTCAAGTTAAAACATAAGCAGTGTTTCTCACAGTACAGTTCCAATACTTTTACACCCGAGAATGTTGCAGACACTGTTGCATTTTTATATGCCTGCCTTTAGATGCATGTTAATATTAATAATAATAATATTAATAATATTTGTCGGTGGCTCTCATGCAAAATAAATAAAAATAATGTAAAAATAAATGAAAGGATACATGTTATAAACTCACTTCGTTATCTTAAAGATTCGTAACAGACGCAAAGCTCTGAGGACACTGATACCGAAAGACTCTCCAGGCCTGAAGAATCCCCAAACCACTTCAAAAATACTACCCACAATCACCTGCACAAAACAAAACAGCTTTCATTATCATCAGACGCATGCTTCACAGCATTATCTATTTATTTTTTTGTTGTTGCTTTTTAACCCTTGTGTAACTCTTACAGTTTCTTCTTTTCTTTCTCTCTCTCTCTTTGAAATGATTTAACCTGTATTATAGAAAAACAGCATGCATTTGGCCAAACTTTATTTTAATATTTACCTTTAATTTGATTACATTTATGTTATGCTAGGTTAAAAAAAAGTTACACTTTTTTTGACAAAAGTGTTGCATTTTAACCTCAATTATTTGATCTAAAATAACCTTAAATGATAATAATAATAAAATTACTACTACTAATAATAATAAAGCTCAAGAAAAATATTGCATCAAAATGAATATTGTTTCTAATCATTGAATTAACCAAGAATGTAATTTTTTTATAATAAATATATAATAATAATATTTTATGACAGTTATCTGACACGTACTTCTGTCCTCCAAAGACCTACAGTAACACATGGACATGAACAGATTCACTCACCCCGCAATCAAAGCAGTTAAAGGAAGAATGGAAGTAGAGACGGAAACCGAGGCCATACATTTTCAGAAACATTTCCGCAAGAAAAAGTCCAAGAAACACGAACTCCGCGTAGTCTGAAAAAAATCAAAATCATTGAGGAGTCAGAACTCTTCTGAAGAAG
Organism: Puntigrus tetrazona; assembly: GCF_018831695.1. Taxonomy (NCBI): domain Eukaryota; kingdom Metazoa; phylum Chordata; class Actinopteri; order Cypriniformes; family Cyprinidae; genus Puntigrus; species Puntigrus tetrazona. The sequence goes on from NC_056700.1 coordinate 4,503,801, forward strand.
TCAACATCACAGTAGGCTGAGTTTCTGAACTATTAACACCGTTTCTACTCAGGCGATGATTCTCAATAACAAAAATGTGTTATCCAAATAGATATTAGTTTCTAATCAATTTTTTGACAGTGTCCGGCCTTAGGTGCATCCTTGTTCATAAAACTCAGACAAAGGTCTCTGCTTGTCTTTTGAAATAAAAATGCAGGAACACTGACAGCTTAAGTAAGCCTTCATGACAACACCACCTGCCTGGAGCTACAGAGGGCTGGATGTCCTGTTGTGCCGTATGGAGACCTGCAGGGACCATTAAGTGAATGTCCGTCATCAATACACAGAACGGTTCTGACACGCCGAGCAGCAGAGCCGGGCATTTTTCTGTCTGACAGGCCTATTTTTGTGTAGTCATTTTATTAGCAGCAGTTTCACTGGAGAACATAATGTTGCCCTGAAGTGATTCTGTTAGTTGCAGCATGTCTCCTAATAAAATGCGCTTTCCAGAAACAGTGCTGCAGATGTTTTTATCAGAAACGACATTCAGAGTTTAGCCAAAGCCACTGCAAGCTTCACACAACAATTAGATGTTAATTGTAATAACTATTATCACTGCCATTTGCCTTGTTGATACAATGCATTTTGACTAATAATCAAAAATATGATATTATGTGTTGGAAATGTGTGTGTTGGATTGAATTAAAAACAAAGATGTTCTTATCTGGCTTCCAGATTTCAACAAATAAATTGCACTTTTAGTGTTTTGCATGTCAGGTGCTGCTGTTTGTTTGTTTATTTAGGAATAAATGAACATAATAAAACCAAATCTTAAATTGTGGCTCAATGCAGTTATCAATGCAGGGTTGCCAGATCTGCGTAAACAAAAATAGCCCAATTGCTACTCGAAAAAGAGTAGAAATCATGACCCAACCTCAGTTTCCAGAGTAAACCTGACTCCAAGTTAAAAAACACTTCAAAATCTTGTTCATGGGGTCTTTCTTGGTCGAAATGATTCAACCCTCCAACCATAATTAAACACCAACTAATCAAGGCCTAGTCAGATATAGGCAAGTGAAAATCGACAAAATCTGCATGACGTTGTTCCCCCCGGAGCATTATTGGACACTCCTGTCCTAAAGGCAAACACTATCGCTAAACAGCGCTTATTCTTTCTTTCTGGGTAACAGATGGTGCTCTAGTTATATACGCTATAGGCTGTTTGACTTGCATTAGACAAACCCTGAAGCCGTCTACTGATCATTTTCTGAACTCTCTATTTTCGAACAATGAATATGATTAGCAAACTGAAGGATATTGGTCAAATGCATCTGGTAAAATGCAAGCCTAAGGGCCAGATTTACTAACAGCTTGTGCCAGCGCAAACCCGCTTTTGATGTAAGAAAAACAACTGTCAGGATTTACTAAAGACACACAGCGAAACAGCAGTTATTTTTGCCACTGACCTTATTGCATATGCATTTGTAGGAGTTTCCTTTTCATATGCAAAATTTATGGAAGTGGAGTATTTAAATGAATCACGCAATGTTACTAATGTTACTGCAGTCTATTTATTTTGGTATTTGCACCACGGTTTCTCACGCCACCAAAAACCATGTCTCTTGGTAAATTACATTGGTCATCTTCAAAAAATGTGCTGGATGTGTCTGCTTTCTTTGTATCTGCTAATTGTCAGTAATTTACACTTTGCACTTTTATGGGTTCTCTCGTTCTGATGTGCCCTGTTAAATGAATATGGCCCCAAGATGCTAAAAGAAATGGTTGGGAATATTTTGGCTTCTTCCAGTTATTCCTTCAAAGTCAAAAGGCATGCGTTTCTGATTACACAGAGATGTTAAGATTGCCTGTAGGTGTGAGTGAGGGTGTAAATGTGTGAGTATGAATTAGTTCTAAGGTGTTTCCCATGTTGAGATCAGCTCCAGCACTTCCCTACAAAGAATAAAGTATAATGTATACAGGCATAACTGTTTTGGACGGGACAAGCGTCTTTCAGGTAGCATGGGGCATGTGTTGGGTAAGACAAAATGAAGATAATCTGTTTTTAAGTAGCTTGAAAACCATGGTTGTACAGGGAACAGACCAGGGGTGGATGTTGTCCTTCAAAATGTGTGTAAGTCTTTTTTGGGCACAGACTGAATGCCTTAGACTTGCGTTGTGCAGTCTGTGACATTGGCTTTAATGTCTTTCGGTTCACAGCTGTCAAACAGTATAACAGGTCCTTTCCATGACACATCTGTAGAGGTTTGTGAGGACGAGTGTGCTCATGCCAGCCTTTCTGAGTCTCCTGAGGAAGTGCAGTCAATGCACTTTTTTACCAAAAAGGAGGTGTTCTGGATCGGGTCTTTCGCGTGATAGGGATACACCACCAATAAATGGAAATTCTCAGATGTGATGTACAGTATATGACATTCCTTTTTCAGGTGAAAAACAATCCTGTGAGGATTATTTTTAATCTCTGTGAGAAACTGCATCCCAAGTGTATGGTATGCTCAAAACTGACTCTTTAAAAACAGCTCAAAGTGAACATTACGGCAATGAATACAACCTCAATCAGAATCAATTTATTAATATATCAACTCAATCCATGTTGGCCTGGGTTGTATGGATTACTGTCTTGCTCGCTTTGTGTGGTATTTAAAGCATCAACTTTGGTTCTTTATCTCAACATCACCTTGAAAAAACAATCACCTCTTTGGTTTCAAAGAAATTTAGAGCCAGATAGCTGGACCACATGTCTGCACGCTGTCTTAAAGCTGTGTGAAACAACACTGCCACAAAATAGATCCCCGTAGTAGGTATACATGCTATGGAGGGCGAAAGCTGGTTTCTGCTTTTGACTTTATGACTCGTTTAGATTCTCCCGGTCACTGGTGTGCCTCAGGGATCAGTTCTTGGACCCCTTCTCTTCTCTATATACACTGCATCACTGGGACCCGTTATATGGGCGACATGGTGTTTCCTGTTGTTGCTATACTGATGACACACAGCTCTATTCTGAAGCTCATAATATTAATGGAGAAAAATAATTGTAGCAACACAAATTAGCATGTTTGTGTATCTTAGAAGTGGCCTCTGTGTCCATGCATGCCTTTAACTTACCAGATGCTTATTTGAATGCATTATTATTATTAACATCGTCCTACATTAACCTGATGCAGATCTGAAAACAACAAATGCAATTTAAGATATTTGATTTAAAAAACCCTAAAACCTCATCTACGTCTGAAAGTATTATGAATGATAAAACGAGTAAAATTCTAATTTAGTTCATACCACTTAAATATTGTTATAATATTTATTATCACTATTAGTACAGTAGTAGTATTAAGGTATATGAGATACTTACACTGAATAATAGTGAGCCATTCTGGTTGGTTGTGATGAACGATGGAAACACAGATGGTGTTGAGGGCTACCAGACTGAGGACGATCCAGTAGAAGCTGTCGGTTTTAACCATGCGCCGAATAGATATCCGCAACATGCGTTCCTTGCGCCGCAAGTAAGCAGCGGGCCCTCGTCTCGCTGTCCGGATACCAACCCTGGGGCGGGGGCCACCTGACACCCCCAAGAAACATTAGAGATATCCATGATCTCAGAGAATGTCATTGGAAAAATAATCTTTGTTTGTCAGTGGTGTTATTTCAAAAGCCTGAAAAACTGAGATGAATTCATGGAACGTGTCGACAGTGGTTGTTTCCTTCCTTTCAGACAAATTGTTAAGATGACACATCTTGAATTGTGTCTCAAACATGAAAAAAGATCACACTGTGTGAAATATGTCAAGCCTTAATGTGGATGAAAACAAAGAGGTAGCATTCATATTTTATTCACCAACTGTAGAGGCTTCAGAGTATTTCTCCTCCCCTGGTCCTCGACGCCTTGCATTTTTCTTGCTGGTGGCCCGTTTCAAAACTAAAAATGAAAAGGCTTAAATGGCACTTGTGTTTCTTATTATAAAGATTTAGAATAATATACAAATATGCTGTTACTGTCTGGAAGTATTTGTTATAGCTGCTGTAACAAGGAGCATTCTCACAGCTAGCACATTTTTTAAAAAGCTATATAACTTTTTGTTAACACATTTTAGGTAACACAATAGGTTTTTATGCGATTTAATGTTTATAGGCTGAGCCTAAAAGAAGATTTATAAATTAGGTTATAAATTATAACTAAATGTCAATATAACAATTTTACAGTTTTAATTTCACATAAAAGTTGTGCATTTTAGTAACATTTTTTGTACTATCAAAATGAAAGTCATACCATCTAACGCCGATCTCCCAGAATTCTTGTTTTCTTCTGCAAGCATTACTTCCTCTTTGAGAGAGAGAGAGAAAGAGAGTTTATATAACACATTAACACAAAGCACTATAATTAACTCAACATTAATTAAATCAATTATTGATTTATTCACTTTGGTTTGTGAAAAAATGACAATCTGTGGGCCCCTTAAAAGTGATCTGCTGTACTGTAGAAGCATCAACTATTCTGAGCACAGACAGGCACACATACAAACACTCCAGTCAGTGAGTCAGTGTCACCTTTCCGTTGACCCTTCACTGCGTGGGAGAATGAGCTGCTTCACACACTCATGTTCACCTGAATGTTGTGTTCAGGTGGTGGGTGGCAGGGTGAAATGTGAAAAGAGTAGTGTAGGTGTAGTACACAATCAGAGCACAGTCTGTCACTGAACCCGGGGAAAGACAGTGAAACTTCGCTAGCCTGGCTGAAATTACTGAGCCAAAAAATGATTTCAAAAAGCCAAAGATTACAAACAATATTGCATTTTAAAACAAGCACCTAATACCACAGCAGTGGACTGCAGATAGAAGCAGTGCGAGCTTGAGCATTCAGCAAAACCAAGAGGATTTTGTGTGTTTCTACTAGCTACTGTCACATGTGTTACGTCGGCAGATAGTAGCGCATCGAAGGCCTAAAAAATCACTCGATATCTTCTTCTCTCAAGAGCACTTTTCATCATCCACCCTTCTGTGAAAACTGTTGGACATGCATGCTGTGGATTACTGTGATGTTTTTTTTGATCATTCTGACGGCACCCATTCACCTCAGAGCATCCATGGGTGAGCAAGTGACAGAATGCCATTCCTTAAAAAAAAAAAAAAAGAAACCGCATGCTGACAAAATAATGTGATAAACACACATACTGCATGTTAAAAACAAGACTGATCAACATGAACAAAAAAAACAACAGCTATTAAACCAGTGCGGACACTATAATGTGCGCAAGAAGAGCATCCGTTACAATCTCTAATATAGATCTAGTAACATTTTATTGCTCTATTCTTAATAAAAACAGTACAAATAGTATGCATTCATAGACCGAATCCCAAAATTCCAAATAAAATGCTAAAAAAACTATCTTTCATGCAGCTCTATGTGCAAGAAAACATAATGCAAAGTTTTAAAACTGAAAGTGCATCATGTATAACGTTATTGTCTCTTAAAAGAAAGAGTCAGATCTGAATCATTGAACCAAGTCCTCTTTAAAATGAATCTCAAGCGTTTCATGTCATGTCACCATGAAACATTAGCATATTGCCCGGGAGTTTGGGAGTCGTTGTTACATATTGTAGGAAAGTGTTTTTTCGAGCTTGCATGCATGTCAACCTGTTGTTGGGGACTCCCAAAACCAAAATATGAACCCTTCATTACCCATAAAAGGGACACTTTAAAATGAACGTCGGTACCTGCTCGGTCTATCCAGGCCCGGTAGCCGTTGAGTTCTCGCTCCACCTGTTGCTGGCGTCTGAGCTTCATGAAGGCACGTCTGTTCTCCACCCTCTCTCTCTCTTTAGCAAACTCCCTAGAGAAAGATGCAGGAAATTACACACATTCAAAATCAACAGAATGGACATCATTTAAGTGCTTTTCAGGTTTTGACCTTTTACAGCCTGTAAAGGCGTGATCAAGCGAGAAACCCAAGAGCAGCTACAGTAATCAATCCTGAGGGAGGCAGTCATCCAGAGAGTGAGCTTTTCAGCCCACCCACCACAAGCCAGTAATTCTCTCATTCAGTCAATTCTTCAAAACAAGCATTCCTTTTTACAAATCAAATCTTCAAATTATTGGATGAACGTAAGATTAAAAATCGGTTTTCCTTGCAGATACAACGAATGGAGACTGGTACCTTATATCAAATATCTTTAAAACTTAATTAGGATTTCTACAGGATTTACAAATGTAAATGTAAGACTTTTTAAAGATTAATAAAAAAAAAAAAAAATATATATATATATGGTTTTGGTTTAAATAGCCCAATTTTATTGATAAAAAAAAACAATAAATAACCAGAATATGGAAATAACCTTTAAGCTACCTTCTAAAGCAAAGAAAAGAAACAGATTAAAGTGCATTATACATTTCTAAATAAATATCTGCCAGTGCACAAATCAACTAAATTTAAATTGGTAAAAAAATAAAATAAAAATGTTATGCCCCACTGAGAGATGAACTCACTTTATTTTGTTCATTTTCAATAGATGTTTAGATATTAGTTTTATAAAGAAGAGACTCGTTTCTGCAGTGCCTTAAACTTATTATTAAATTTCCACTTAGTTTTTAACGCCATAAATCTGATTTGGAACAGCATGAGCATGAATAATGAAAGTTCCATATTTGATCAAATATTTGTGATATTCTTACCCGGAAAGGACACCCAAAACAAGATTGAGCACAAAAAACGAGCCGATAATAATGAGAGGAATGAAATACATCCAATTCCATGTGGGCCCCAAAGCATCATTAGTCTGTGGAGAAAAACAGCAATCAACACATAAAGTAAAGCTTCATTTCAGGACCGTTATGGTTAGGTGCTGTGTTAAATACAGTTTATACAGTTTATGCTTGTTCATTACAGTGTACGCTGTAGTTTAGCTTATTTGTTTTTTATATTATAGTAATTATAGCTTGTTAATTACAGGGTTATCATTTACTCACCCTCCAAACCTGTCTCTGTCTTCTGCCGAACACAAAGGAAGACACTGTGAAGTATGTTAGCAGCCAGTGACTTCCGTAGTATGGAGAAAAAATACTATGGAAGACGATGGGCACTAGAAACTGTTCACTTAGCCGAATTCTAAAAATTCTTTTGCGTTCAACAGAAGAAAGAAACTCATACAGCTTCTAAATTATAAAGTCCTTATCAATAAGTCAAAGCAGCAGCCATATTTCACAAAGGCATCATATTGTCATATTGAACGATGAGTATGTTAATATTATCCAGTAAGTCAACCTTAGACCTTCTTTAAACGTTCCTGCTGAACTCACGTTGTACAGGACAGCGGTCCATCCCTCCATAGTGATGCACTGAAACACTGTTAGCACAGCAAAGAGGATGTTGTCAAACTGAGTGATGCCGTCATTGGGTCCAATCCAGGTGCCGCTGCAGGTGTATTTCTCAGGACACTTCCTCACTCCACACGCAAACTCTACCTCAGAAGAGTCCACCGTCTCATTTTCTGAAAGAATAGCAGTACTACATGATGCACTCAGCGACTACACCAATATAACAAATTATAGCATTCTAAAAATGTTTTGACTGCCATGAATCTGTTAAATCATCTATAAATTGTATTGATATTGATATTGTCAAGTATATTGGTGATGCTTGCTTTGTTTGATTTTCAGGTAAATTCAAAATCATTCGTTAGTTGCAACCTAGGCTCATTGGAAATACGTGCCTACTAAGTATATTATACATTTCACTTCAATTCTGCCACGAAACATGTACGTAATAACAGAGCTGCAGATATGTATTTAGGGGCAAGTATGTGGGTTAGTGATCCTCCTCGTCTGAAGGGGCAGTGTCTGCTATTACAGACAATTGTAAAGCTGCATCTGAGCGACACTGTGCCATTATTTGTATATTTCTTCTGAGGCTGAAAATGTTAGTGCAAAAGTATTATTTGAGATATTTTCTAAAGTTTGGAGTGTTTTTTTAAAACATTGCTACTTGTTTTCAAATGTTCAGGGGACATTCAAAAGTAATATTTGCATAATGTTTGCAAGATAACAAAATGGATTGTTTCTTTAACATTCATATAATTAAGCGTAACATTTTTATAACTTTGTTTTTGAAACTACTTGTTTTACATTTAAAGGTAATTAAAAATTGCATGTTTCTGCCCCCACAGTCACGGCAAAAAAAAATTCATAATATGATTTTGTGAAAATTACAGTACAGTGCAGTACAGTGAATAACAACCGGTTTATGTGATTAACTTACAACAAGACAGAAGCAAATATATGCCTTTTTGTCTTGCATTTCATAATGAAATTGGACAAGCTCAGTGCCGACTCATTTTCTGTAAATTCTTTTTCATAATTGTGTGCTAAGGACTGTGGGTGATTGGAGGACACACTTGATGAATGATCAAAATATGCTGAATGAAGGGCACAAAATAAAGGCTGCCTTCCAAGGATCCTTCAACCTGAGACAGCCTTCGATCCGGCCGTACTAGGATGCAGCCTTTAGATTGAGAAACAGTCCAGATTTCACCTGCTGCGTTCGATATCACAGCTCAGGATAGAAGCTTGGGACCATGGTGCTGTCAGCACTGCTATTGACTTAGAACAAGGAAACACTGAATGAACTCAAAACAGTCTTTAATAGTACAATCACTGGAACATAGATGTTTAGAAGACATTTGACCATTGACGCAGGACAATACAAACACAGGGTTTAAGTAGGGTAAACAATGAGGATAATTAACAGACACACACCTGGAATTCAGTGATACACTAATGACAAAACAAGAACAGGAACGGGAAAACAAAATATGAACATACATGTGGTGAGCAAAACACGACAAGGGAACAGTCTAGCATTACTCCCTCCTCCCAGAAGCTGCGTCCTCACACCTTAAACATCCAATGGGGAGGGGTGAGGGAATTTGGAAACTAGGGAGGAGGACAGACACCCGGGAGGGGGCTGACAACACAGTTCATTGGTGTGACGAAGGAGGTAGGAGCCAGGGAAGACATAGAAGGGACTCAGAGCAGAAGGAGTTCAGCATGACCCAAGCCACAGCCATGATGGCCCACAGTGGAGGAGGAAGGTGGAGAGCGTGCCAGCGACTAAAGGGGATGAAGGAGGGATGAGCAACGAGACGTAGGATGGTCAACACCAAACAAAAGCGGACCATGGTGGAGCTGGAGGATCGACGGGAGATGGTGGAGGTGATAGAGCTAGAAGCCGAGGTGGAGTCACATGGTCAGCGACCTTAGGCGGAGTCCAGGCTTTGGAGCCCCGTGGGAGTTGAGGGACACTCCGACCACAGCGACACTGGAGGATGGCAGCCCTGACTGGCTCGTCCCATATTGATAGTGGGCTAAGGGCAAGCAGCGGTGCTGCCAGACAATAGTGGAGGAGGAGGCTGGAACGGGTGAGAGGGCGTGAATTTTCTAGGAGTGGGTACTGGAGGGTGTCTACAAGGAGTGGGTACTGGAGGGTTGGGAGCCCCCTCAAGACTGGGCACAGGGACCTGTGATGAAGAAGGGCTAGTTGGGACCAGCAGGAACTCAGAGGACTGAGGAGGAGATAGAGGACTGTTCAGTCTCCAGAACAGTCTACCAATCAATGAGATCCTCTTCTATTTCAGGCAGCCCCAGATGTCCAGTTACCCTCACCCACGGTACAGAGGTCCTCACTCACACCATCCACAACTTGCTCTCTCATGATGCCCGTTGTTGCTGACAACTTGTTTGGCTCCTGCTTCATGACAATTCATTCCTCTGTCATGTTGGGCACGAGCTCTCCGTCAGTGGTGGGCTCGGGAATGTGCTCCACACAGCAGGGAGATGGTGGGCTAGGCACTGGGTCTGGAGTGGGAATCTCTTGCCAGTTTCCAGTCCATGAATGCAGCGAAGTCTGCTCGAGGACGATAGCACTCTGCATGCGAGGCTCAGGCTAGCATTATAGGACAAGCTTGTCATCCAGGTATCGGGTGAGTTCCACAAGGGCCAGAAAGAGAGGGCCAGTCTAGTATGGCCCTCAAGTGAACACTCCACCTGCTCCAGCAGGAGGAAGAGGAGGAATTCAGGCCGGTACAAAGGGATCCATGAAAGGGAAAAACACTATGAAAACAAAAAACTCAGAGAGAACACGGAAAAAAAGAGAAGTAGAACACAAATAAATTGGTAAACAGTTTGTCATTTGGCTGTTCTGTCAGCATTGCTATTGCTCTCCTTAGAACGAGAAATAAGGAAACACTGAATGAACTTGAAACAGTCTTTCATGAGTTCAAATTTACATATAATTTATATTGAGTGACAATTAAGCAGATTTGGTGTGCTGTCCGGAGTCCGGCCCTATCACTAATGAACAAGAACAGGAAAACCAAATATGGACATACACATGGGGAACAAAACACAAGGCAAGGGGAACACAAGTCAGCCAATCACATTAGTCATGAAATGAGTTTTAGTCATAAATCACATGGTATTTTGGTTCACGTGATTGGCTTAAAAAACTTGGCAGCAGAACTGACACCAGGATCAAAGGTGGCACATTCAAATTGCACATGGCATGGCAGCACCAGTACACCGCAGCATTCCTGTTTCATTCATCCAGTTAAAGGCTGAAAAGATTCTCCATACCGAGTATATCTGGAGAGGGCAGGCAAGTGTGGTGTAATTTTCCACTGTAAAACTCCAGACCGATGATAGCGAACATCAGGATGGCGAAGAACAGCAGAAGGCCGATCTGCAGCAGCGGCACCATTGCTTTAATAATGGACTTCAGAACTATCTGTAAACCTGGAGGAATACATCTGGATTAGTGCTTCTGGCCAGTACTTTAGATATTAAAGACTGTGTGCCATATGTGATAAGATGATTTGAAATATTATTGATGCACTCTTATTGATGCAAAAAGGTGATTCACAGCGATGCTGAAGAACCATTTTTGGTTCCACAAAGAAGCATTCAGTCAAAGGTTCTTTAAAGAACCATCTCTTTGTTATCATTTTATAACCTGAAGAATCTACTTTCGCCACAAAGAAGCTTTTGTGCTAGCTTCAGGTCTTTGGAATCATGTAGACAGAACGGCTCATCGTAAAGCACCTTTATTTTTAAGAGTGTAACAGGGTGGATCAATAATGAGATTTACTTACTAGGAATACCGGAGACTAGTTTGAGGGGTCTGAGCACACGCACAGCTCTCAGGGTCCTCAGATCGACGGGGATATTCATATGAGAACCGGCAGTGGCCAGAATCCTGCAGACAAAACAAAACAAAAACACACACAAGAAAAGGGGAAATAAGGTCTTATCCATATAACCGTTAAAGGGGCAGTTCATCTAAAAATGTAAACCTGACTTGCATACATATACGTTTGGTTTCCAACATATATATTATGCGATGCTTGATTTAGCATTGGATTATACAATTATTTATGAATTGAGCTTTATGATACAGAGAAATTGCAAAAACTCATTTATTTATAATATATTCACATAACAATACAATATATTATTATGTCTGCTCAAATGTTTTGACACTTTCTTCACAATGAAAATAAAAGTTCAGATATAAAACAAAATGTGATATAATAAATAATACTTTGCAAATTAGTTCTTATTAATTCTTTAGCTATAATTAACCAATGCTTTTCTAGCATTTCATATGTATTATATGAATACATTTTTTAGATTTGATTTACATATTATTTAATTTCTACACTTATCAAAGTTTGTTCTTATTACAGTCGCTGGAGTCTTTTAGTGATTTGATTTCTGCATTTTCAGCAAAACTGACAGAGTTTACACTTTACATCATGTGATCGTTGTGATGAAAGCATGCGCGATGTATGAAAAATACATACTAAGATTAAAAGAGCTGTATCTCTGCCAAATATTGTATTATCCTAACAAACCATACATCAACGGAAAGCTTAATTATTCAGTTTTCAGAAAATGCTTCTTAATGACTGGTCTTGTGGTTCAGGGTCATTTTTGAAAACAAAAACTAAAACAACAACACTGCAATATTCCATAAAAAATATATCTATTTTTACGGTGATTACAAATGAGCGGATGCTGTGGTAAGATGTCAGGGTATGATGTTTCACACATGCAAGTCAGCCGTTCATACTGATATGCGCTGCATTTAAAAGGTCATGTGAACAACCTCCCAAAAAGAAATGGGAAGTGAGCACTTTGGAACGAGTGAGAGCCGCTGCAGAAACGGCGACAAACACATCAGACGCCGGCGTCTGCGAGCGCTAAGACAATGGCTAATATTCAGGAGGATCCCGAAGTCATGAACTCAGGGACAAATCTGAATAAGAGAATATTAATTACAGTATGGAAGTGGAAAAGGAAAAAAAAGCGAGCGTCAGAAAGAGAGCGAGCCGCGGAGCGAGTGAGTGGGTGAGTGGATGAAAGCATTGCTCGGGGGTGTAAATGGTGTGAAAATTCAAGGTTGTGAATCTTTCTGTAGCCTCCAGAGCTGCAGCACGTCCGTACTATTGTACATCATGATTTGCATCAACAAATCCTTCATATCGGCTACAGGAACAGAGAGGAGCCTGCTTTATTGTGCCTTTTTATAAACATCCGCTTTTCTTACGGGAGCTTTCAATCTGTTTTTCAGAGGAACTTATGTAATGCTTCCTGATCAATCAATGGACAAAGTACAAAATGTACAGCGCTTCGACCGTAGGCCAGTCTGTTTAATGATAACCGAGCGTGTGCTTCCTCAGGTGTTTTATATGTATCTAAATTCACTGCGGCGTCTTTAACACAAGGGCTTTTTCTAACCGAACCCATTTTGTTTGGTGCACGTCATAACAATCAATTACGCTCGTACCCTTGTGTCATCTCACACATTTGTATCAATCAGTGTAACATGACCAAACACTATTAATTATTTCACAATTTGATTTCTTTGTACCTGTCAGTGGAAAAGCTGAAATGCAAACATGAAATGAATACGGGCTCACCCACACACGAACACCTACACACAGCGCTGAACCGAGCTCTGAGAGCCAGTCGACGGGGAGGGGGATGGAGGAAGATGGAGGAATAACATTATCAACACTTAGTGGTGAATCATCAGCATATCTGCAGCGAATGCTTCATGTTTCACACACTATGAAAGAAAGGCTTCATGCCGAGTCGATGCTGCGTTCTCAGCATACGCTCGTGAAGCTCTGAAGCAGCGATCCGATGTCCGCTTCCTCAAGACGTCCGGCTACGTTGTAAAATATATTATTAGGGGAAGCCTGAATTACTGACGACAGCTCAGGAGCTGCGTCTGGACTGGTATAATCGTCAGCGTTGGGGTCAATGGCGAGTTACAAAAACACATCGAGGAAACTGTCAAACGCAAACTTATATTCATTCATGAAGACGCGTTCATTTCACTTTTGTTGTGAACATAACGCGTTACTTTCCATAAAAATGTGTTACTTTTAAAATGAACTTTACCCAACACTCACAATTACAAATGCATAAGCAAAGTTGTCTCAAAAAATAACTCTTATTTATTGAATTTTTGTATAAAAGCAATATCAAATTTGTGAAAACAGCTCTCTTGTTCTTGTGATAAAGCTTAATTATGTCATATAATAGATTATCTCAAACATGTATGTACGTATAACCACAATAACTTGTGGTTGTGGTATTTCTATTCATTTTGGTGACACTTTTGACACAAATACTAATTTATTTGTGACCCGCCATAAATCAGTGGTTTTCAGGCCGGGGCCCTCTGGGGCCTCAAGGTAACTTTATTAATTATTTAGAATAGGATTAAACAAGCATTCAAATAAGCTAAAACAACTACAAATTCAAAATGCTTCTTTTTTTTTTAGAATGGCGAAAAATCTTTCTAGTCAAGATAAGATCTATAAATATTTTGATGGCCTTCAAATATTGTAAAAAATAAGGGGCCCTTTAAATTATTATTATTATTAACTATTATTGTTATTTAGTTTGCATTTGAAGCAGGACGTTTTACATCTACTCAAATTAAAGATGATTAATATCCCCACAGTTGTGGTCTTCAGAGCATCACACACTGAAGAACTAAAAGACTTTCAAGTCGTTCTGAATACAACAAATTCATACCAAAACGTGTTTTAAGATCAGTTCAAAATATCAAAGTTTGATATTAGATTCTACATGACAATAGCGTATATATTATACATATGTTATTAAATACAAATATGTGTGTACAATATGATATGATATATAAAACAACACTAATCACACTATTTATGCTAAAAATAAATAGCATAGAGTAGTGCATAAATAACCTGTGGGACACGCATTCAGGGAAAGGCAGCTGTGGCTGCCAGAAAAGCAGAGAGAGAAAAAAAAAAGAAAATGGCAGCACATTTCTCTCAATTTTAAAGGTTGAAATCAACTTGAGAGTAAAAAACTTGCATTTCTTTAACTAAAACACAACCACCATCAAAAAGCAGCTGGTAATGAGAAACTCACAAAGTTCACAACTTCATTCTGTTGAAGTAAATACTAATATAGAGGTACACAAACACAAAACACCATCAGGAAAATATTTCCTATAAATATTAATGTAACAGCATACGATGTGTATGAGAAACCGTATCATACTGAAATGAAACGAAAAGAAACCTTGTTATTTTAATGAAAAGCCATCAAATGGGAATTCTGCTAACGTCAGCTGTAAAGCATGAAAAACTGTACGTTTAACAGCACTGTACTGTACCCTTTAGATATATTACCGTTTTTCACTGTACACCGTTATTAAATGAACAGCTTTCTTACCATTAATATTACAGTAACATCCTGTTTGAATTTGACATGAAATCCAAACCAATAGCTCAAAATTCAATAAATATAACTCATTATTAGCCAAGAACACCCTTTTCAAGGTATTCTACGTAGCTCAGCAATTAAATTGCATCTATTTTTACCAAATGATACCGCATGCCCATATAAATATATGTTATATTCAAATGTTTAAAATCAGAAGGAACTTGTCTGTAGTTACTGTATATTTTACTGTAGATATTCCAACACTTGAAGGATCGTGAGAAGCAAACATACAGCAGCGAGGCGAGAGAGCCGTGCTTGAGCTGTCACTTCAACATTATCGTACTGGTATTTGTTTTATCATGTCAAACGCAAAGTTTCTCCATATGTTCCCAGCAGACCTGTGAAGGAAAAAATATCAAATTGGCCCCGTCCCAGCAGATTCGCTTGCAGCTAATCATTAATTTCAGATGAAATGAAAGCCACAAGCAATGGCCTACTGGCCTTGTTTCAGTTCCCAGATGAGTGCAATGACACATGTAGTTTTCTTTTAAGTCTGACTTACTTTCGCTGTTTTTAAAGAGGTCAGGTATGTTGGAGCCAAAAGTGTGTCAGATATGTAGCAGGGATAATCGATTTCATTTCAGATTTTAGCAGCCACTCTAAGAGAGATTGTTAGGAGAAAAACTGGCCTTTAAAGACAAAATGGATAACAATGTTGTGTGCAAACGTAATAAGAAGTGGATCCTTCAAGGCCAAAAAAAGATCAGATATAACAAAAGGTCAGCCTCATTTATGAAGCACGAGCTAAACCGCTCTGTAATTAGTCTGAGAGTAAATTTATGAACTTTTTACACGGAAATAAGTCCTGCTCATGTTTTATGAATGAAGGCCGATGGATGCACTTAAAAAATGTCTATGCAACCTTATAGAAATTACACCTTTCATTGATGTGATGTGTGTTAAAATCAATGTCAGAGCGTTTCCCACCTTTTAACAACATCTATTAAAATGTGAAAAAAAGACCTGGCATGATTTGCCATAATTTCATCTATTAAATGGATAAAAGCTAGGTCTGCAAAATCATTTCTTGCTGCAGACACCCACATTACATTGACAACGGGGGGTCAAGGTTTGGCTGGCTAGCGCGGGCTGTAACTACACCGTTATGTGTGCAGAACAGCATCTTTACACAGCCATTCAAAAGTAGCCGTGCATTTTGACAAAATACCAAACATTTTACTATGTTTTAGTGGACGCTTCAGCGGTTTTTTGGGGCGACCTCTTAGCAGCACGAATTAGGCTTCTGTTATTTCGAAAGGTGTTTTCTGTGCTTCAAGGAGTTAGTGTGATTAGTCTTTACGGCTCAAGTGATTGGTTTAAAAATTTTTTAGAAATGACTGCAGATGAAAGAAAGCAACCTTTAACGTTAACCTGAAGCTGTATTCACTAAACGTTTTTCTTGCCACTAAAAGTTCTTCTAAATCCCAGTAAATGTAAGAGTCTTCTTTTCAAACCTATTCACAAAGCGCCTGAGAGCAGCAGAAATCTTAGAGAAAGCTAAGAGAACAAGGGATCAGGTTGAAGGGATGAAATATTTTAAAATGAAAATATGGCCATTCAAACAAAGCACATCATGATCACAGAATCTGTGCAATGGGTTTAAATGAACACCTTAAACCACTGATGGCATGGAAACCACAGCTGGTTTATTATTGACAGTTTGCTTCTCAATATTTATCTTTTTTTATGCATCATTCATGCATGTAAGCGTTCCACAGTTGAATTGCAACTTTTTCTCTCACAACCCTGACTTATTCTCACACTTGACAACCTCAGTTTTCATTTCATTCATTTGTGAAAAATAAAAATAAAGTAAAATTCTGAGGCAACAAAAAATACTATTTTCTTGCAACAAAATTATGACGCGCAATTCTGAGAAATTCAGAAATGCAAAATAAAATGTAATTGCAATTGATTTTTTTACTCAGCGGTGGAAACAAGCTTTCAAACCTATAAATAAATAAATAAATAACGCACAATAAAACATGTAATACGGCATTCATTGAAATGCTGCATTTTGGGATACAGAGCTGCCTGAAGGGTACGCATGAATAGGCTCGCTCCTCGCCCACTGAAGGAAGTAGAAGGGAAGCCGAGAAGTGCTTAGGGAAGAAATCGAGGAGCAGATAGCAAATGCGGGCCATGCCGTGTTTTAAAGGGAAGCACAAGCCTGTCACAGCAATGAAGCATCAAAAATCAGTGAGGAGAAAGAATATATAAATGTCACTTACCCACTTAGCACAACAATGAAGTCCATTACATTCCAGCCGTTTCTGAGATAAGAACCCTTGTGAAAAACAAAACCGAGTGCCACCAGCTTGATACCAGCCTCAAAACAGAAGATCCCAATGAAATAAGGCTCGGTCTTCTCCTAATGCACCCAATGAGAACAAAACAGATCAAACGATCAAACAAGACAATCCGTATCGTGTATAATGACATCAAACTGGAATATGAACCACATTAGGTTTTGTAGACATGACATTAAGTTTATATTCTTCACTCTATTCAAGAAACATGCTCTTCTTTCCAGTGAAAGACATTGCACACCTCATGCTTCATTCCTTTTAGCAGATATATTTCTTAAATTAAGTACACATCAATCCTTATTCATCAAGCCAAATTTCTTTCACGTTTTCGCTATCTAATTCAAAGACATAATGCACGTGTGAAGAAAATCGTTTTGAAGCTTTTCCACCCCCACAGAAAACTGCAAAGAAAATGCTTAACGCCACAAAATAAAGTGATCGCAAAAATACCAAACTCGCTTGTATATTGAGTTTACTGATGTTGTATATATAAGTGCAATTGCACATTAAGCATTTTCCCGGCATATTTTAATAAACTGCATACTTTTATATCACTGTCTTTGTCCTTTAAGCCACATCTGCTTGCTTGTATGAATATATATATATATATATATATATATATATATATATATATATATATATATATATATATATATATATATTTGTTTGTAGTTTGTAGCATTAGTAAGTACACTAAGATTGGTCTTTTATTATCACTGTCTTAATGCATTAACGTGGGAATGAATTGCAAAGAATTTGTGCGTATGGTTAATAAAGTGAGGGGGCGAATTGCAAAAACCGTGGCCACGGATTTGCGGGTTTCTTTTTTTTCCCTCCTCCAGGAGATTTCCCAGTGCTGCGTCTTCTGAGAAACAGTGTGCATGTTATTCTGTACTCTCCGGATGCTGGGAATCCAATAGTTTAGTTTAGTTATGTTTATTTAAAATATGAACGTATTTATGTGTGTAGTGCTTACCAGCCTTTTGGACATAGGCGTCTTGTCTTCACCAGGAAGATGCTGTTCCAGGGATAAAACGATGCAGTTGGCTATGATGGTGGCCAGGATCATATACTCAAATGGAGTAATGGCACAGGGGTCAAGGCAAATATTACATCAGTCGAAAAAATGCATCATTGCATCTTCATCTCCAACGTGACAAAATGAGAATTAGTCAGTTCACATTCAAGACTGGCACACTGTAGTGTACACTTTACTCAACACATACAACCATCTAGAACACCTGCCTGCATTAATATTGCAGATACAGATATTATGCACAGATACGACTTAAACTGAACTGAGCTGGACAACGATGTCTCTGAATTCAATAAAGAAATGCCTTTAACTGAAAAGCGTTTAGTCTTGTCATTACTGGCATTCTATTCTCATATTTCATAGTTAAGTGCTTTGACATAATCTGTTTTGTTAAAAGAGCTATATCAATAAAGCTGACTTGACTTGGACTAGTAGTGATGTAGTCGACCAGTCAAGTTTAGTTTATGTAAATGAGTCAGTGCCTCACTGATGGAGAGTATGTGAGTGAATGAAGTGTGCATGTCTTCACTGACAGACTCACTAGGGCTGTATTGTATCGCATTAGTTCCTGTCAGCGCTCATTAACCTTGTCGCCCCAGATTTTGGACGGCGTGTGAACACTCTGAATGAACTGAAAATGTCTGCAGAACCTGAAGCAGTGCAGTTCTCTTGTAAAAGCTTTGTGACCCAACATGTCAAGCACTCTCAAGCAACCTAAGTTAACGATCACTAACTAGCGCCCCCCGAACAGCACGTTCAAATTAGCCAGAATGAATGGCATCGAAAGTGCCTCGAATTTTGTTACTGAATGATAACACGTTACTGAATGAATCAGGTGAGTCAATGATTCAGTCCATTCATAAGGACAGTCACTTTGTTTCTGAATGAATCAGCTGTTTGAATGAATCGATTGAATTAATGACTCACTGAGACTTGCAATCACTTTTATTTTTATATTTAGAGCATCATTTCATAAAAAAAATAATGAATAAACAGAAATGCAAAAATATTGTAATGTTATGTGATTGCAGCCTTAACGGTTTATTTGTAATACACTGGATGTTGAATCAAGAGTTAAATCTAACTTTTTTTTAATGTATTCTTTTCTCCACTATCACAGTAAAATGATCTTTTATGTTTTACTAAAGCCTAGTTTTCTAAACAACATCTGATATAAAACTTGTATCATGTATGATTTGGATGGGACTCGTATCTCTGCGGTGTGTTTTTATGGATGTGGGTGTTACAGAAGGACAGTGGTGGCGTCCATCACGGATGACAAATTATTTATTGGGTCCCACTTTATATGTGGGTGTCTTTAGCTACTTAGCACTCACGGCCAAAATGTTTAAGGCACAATGTATCTGTTGCGTTCGTGTTGAATTGCAAAACACTTAATAACACTGTTGAGGGTGATAGAGGTAAGTTTAGAGACAGATTTAGTCTGATTACGAGGTTAAGGTAGAGTTGAGTGTAAGTATAGATGTAACAACACGTTAGTTATTAGAGACATAATAGCAGAAAGGTAATTTTTAATTTAAGTACAATGTAAAACATGTATGTACACAATAAATGCATTGTATCTAATAATTAATATAAAGTGCTTAATAATTAAAGACACTTGAAGTGTGTCCATTTACTGTTTTCACTTTAAGTGGTAATGAAATAAACTACATGTTTATATAAAAATGGATAGTTTTCATGACTTGGTTTTTCCATTTATTTATTTATGTTATTTTTCCATGGGGTATGACCATTTTAATTTGTTATGGCACTTAAAAAGGCATGCAAAAAACAAAACAATAAACCGCGTTCAGATGCCAATTTATTCTTATTGGAGGAAGTTGTTTTGTAATCTCGTACAAACGCAGAAATATGCTCAATGGTTATTCATGCTATGTTATTTCTCCAAATGGGATGTAAGTTTAAAAATGTGTAAATGATCAGAAATAGGTTAGCAATCTTTCATTTACATAAAGTAAACATTCGGCCCAGCTACGTGGTCAGCTAGAAAAATAATTGGTTGTGCAAACCTAAATTACTTTAAAGGGTTGACTACAAAGCTTTAATTTCAAAAGTTTTTTGTTTTCTTTTTTCCTCTGACTTTAATGAAGCTATGCCCTAACATTCTTCTAAAGAGTTTGCAGAGATTCAGATTTAATTACATTACCAGACAAGCTTGCTTTCTGTGAAATCAATCAATCAATCAATCAATTGCCTACCAGCTAGTTCATGCAAATGAAAATATCCAATGATTATTATTATTATTTTTATTTATTTACCACTTATTGATCACTAGTGTAACTGCTCATCCGATTTTAACATTTGAATAAAATCTTGCACTTGCATTAATCAGTTTTCACTGGCTGTGCTTCGGACATAAACGATACCTCAACTCACGCAGAATAAAACCTCGCTATTACTTTTCTATGCAACCCGAAGGCCAATTTCAAGAAGATGGTTGCAAGCAAGGAAAAATACTTGGACGCTACAATACAGCCACAAAGAAATAGCATTATAAAATAATAAGCATAGTAATGTCAGTTCAGTCAGGGATGCACTAACCTAGAATTTTCAGCTTTTTTATTTTTGGCATCTCTCTAGCAGCGAGGATTGCCATGGCAACCTGCTTTCTACACTTAACCTCCTCCAGGGAGGGTTGACTGCGAGTTTTGCTCACCTGAGAAACATCCAAACATTATCTCAAGTGCTGCTTGTAATGTGCTTTCAGGCTGAAGTATGAAAAACAAGTGCATTCCTCATAATGATCTGAAATCTGCCGATTGGATCGGTAGAGCTGAATTTAATTCATTAAAGTTGAAGGAATGTCAGGAAACATGAAATGCATTCAGGTTTTTGAGTGACATAGCAACAACTCAACAAGTGTTTGAAAGAAGAAAGTAATGGAAGAGAGGATGGGCTTATACATATCTATAGTGTGATAACTGCTATTAGTCTAGCAGTAGAAAAATTGTAGACTTACAAATGTTGGAACTGCCTGTTAATTGAGAGTTGTAGCCTGGTTATTCACTTTAAACCTAAAACTGGCATTAAAACAAAAACATGTAGGCTATATAACATGCTTTAATATGCATACACTATATAACAGCATTGGTTTGAGTGTAATACTAGTACAGTGTCTTGAGTTCTGTCCTATAATTGCATAACAGATATTATTTTCCAGTCTGTGTTCAAAATATAAATGAAATCTGTAGCCATGTAATTGTCCAAAACAATGTGCTAGGAAAGACTGTTGCGGTTTATTTTCCCCATACACCATCTCTGAGGCTTTGGTACAATCATTATGAAATTCTCACTATAGCCCAGGGCAAAAAACATTTATTGTTCAGATCTTGTTCTTTTTAGACTACACTGAGTTGTCATTAAATACCAACTTTGTCTCAGACGTTTCTCCAAAAGTCCTAAAAAATAGATCAATGAGATAATACAGCATACAGTAACGGAGCCGTAAAAATGAATGCAAGCAGCTTTAATAGTTTTGCTGGTTATATTTTATACCCAGTGCTGTGATACAACAAACCTGTTGCCGAATAATTCTGTTTATATATTTCCAGTCCATTTTAAGCCAATTTTAAACAATAGATGACTTAAATAAACTAACCCAGCATGTTTGGTAAAAACTCGTTCAAAATAACCCAGCATGTGTTCCATCCATGTGTTTCTCGACACTGGGTTGACAAATAACCCAAGTTGGGTTGTTTTCAACTCAGCATTTTTCTTAGAGTGTATATGCATTATTTTTAGATGCAATGATAGAGCAACATCATCACTCACCGGACATTTCATACAATACAGATTATCAACATTTCCCCATTTATGTCCTTCTGTTTCAAATAAAATGTATAATTACGCTTTTAACGCTACTTGCCAAACATTTAATTTCGAAAGGATCGCAAAACATCCCGAAAGCAAAGTAATATCATTCACAGAAATGGCACCACAGGTTCACTCTTCCAATGGGCCTGATTTTTGTGAGATTTTAAGGAGACTGCTCTCAAAAACATTCGTCTAAATGAGCCAGTCTAATTACAGGCACAGTCACAATTTTCCCTCAGTTTGGCCCAAGAGTGTCAGATTTCTCACTTCCATCTGCTGTCACGTTCACAGCCACGAGTCCACGCTCATGCCTATCATGGACCCTGAATCAGCACCCATATCTGCTGCAGATGAGGTCATGTCCATCTCAAACCAAACTTGTGTACTATCAGCACCCAAGCTGTTCACATCTACAAACCAGAAACTCAAACTCTCTTCCTCAAACCAGAAGATTCCCTCCACAGTTCTCAGTTATGCAAAGTTATGCTTTGCTTGTCATAAGCAGTGTTTATTAACATGCACTTTTGACCGCTTTACTAGTATTGTACAATGAGCTTGCGCAGTTTACATACAGTATGCACACTATGGGAGTACATATAAAACAATACAGACGGCAGCAGCTTTCATTTCCTCTCTGTTTTGTGTTAAAATCAGGACTGGTGAGAGAGCATTGTGCCTTTAACATTTTTGGCCATCAAACCAACCTTACAATTTCATTCTGCAAACTTTAAATCCCATCTGACCAGCGTGCTCCAACAACACACACTATTTACGCTTTAGGTCAGCAGGTGGATGTCTTTTGTGGCTGCTCTAACACATTCAGCAGCATGAGCATTTCCGCTACGAAAGTCTTGGTCTAAACTGGACAAGCTCAGTTGCGATTGGACTGACGGATATAACGCATCTTAAAGAGATCCTATTATGCTTTTTTAAGCTTTAATTAGGGCGTAACGTTTCTTTTTGGGCATAAAAAAAGATCCGCATAGTTACAAAGCTCAAAGTTCAAGGAGATAGATAAGAAATAAAAGTAGTCCAATCAAAGGGCTGGTTTGGACTACAGCACACAGATTTTGTGACATCTAAGAGTCACTCCTTTTTAAAAAAATCCCCACCCACGGTATACAGTATAAAGGGGGCTGCTTTATAGCGTGCTGCCGTTATGTCGCATTTATGATGAGGGCGTGACTTTTCTGCAACACCTTCGAAGCAGTTCTCCAGTCACTACACACTGTGCCAGCTAACCGTTCAGAGCTTCAGAAGTAGGGGTTTCATCTAAACAGGAAGTAAACAGCAAGTTTGAGAAAGTATGGGAAAAAAGGTAGGGGAAAATGATGTGGTTTTTGAACAATCTATTCTAGTACATCCCGAAAAATACACCATAAAAGGGAATAATTGTCTAGGTGCACAAGATGGCGTCAGTGAGCTTCGGCGACATGCTTAGTTTTGCAACTTTACGGGGAAACTTTCATATGAAACTCGGCCACACAGATATAATTAATGTGTTTCGAATTAAATTGGACATAGTGGTACATCAGTGTGAGCTTTTTTTATTCTTTCTTCTGTTGATGTAGTTCAGTATAAGAGCTTAGTGAAAACCCAAGGGGATCTCTCTCAAACACTAGCCACTCAAACATGAAAGTCACTTTCGTTCTGAATGCTGTCTAAGATCAGAGATTCTAACAAGCATTTTGACTTTTTGACAAAATGTATTTATTGTAGGTTTTATTGAAAGAAGGGTGTTTGTATTTCCCTGTATGTTTCTATGTTTATGTTTCGTCTTAATTTTTTAATAATCGTTTTCATTAACTAACTAAAATAAAACAAACCTTTAAATTATACATATAGCTTTATTAATTAACTGTTTTTACAGCCTGTGTTTTAATTTAAAAATGCTGTAAACATAAAACTTGTATTTGTAAAATCGAGAAACGGAAGATCAACTGCAGCCTCACAAGGAAAACGTATTTCGGTTCAAAAAAGGTGATGTAAAACAAACACTTTTGACGTTTGTATGACATTTGCATGATTGCTAACGAAAAAAAGACTTTCGGTTTGAGAAGTATGTGTTGGTGTATTATTCACCTGACCCAAACATACGTAAGTTTCAAATGTTTTTTTATTTAACATTTACATAGCAATAATAGCAATGTAGATCATAGTTGCGTTTTAAAATATCTTATAAACTAGGGATGCATAGAAATGAAAATTCTTGGACGAAGACGGACAAAATAAAAACTGCCGATTATCGAACACGATTTTTCCGGTGTGTATTTTTTACTGTACAAATAAATGCAGCCTTGAGAATTCTTTCCAAACATTAGAAAAAATTACAAATCCAAATTGGAAACAGTGTTGTAATTATTATTTAATTGTCATTATTGTTGTCTTGCTTTTCTTATTTTATATTCTTTTTACTTATAAATGAGGAAGCTTACTCTTACAAACCATAGGCCCACACGCTTTTACACTTTGCTGCTTTAGCATGTGCTTATATTTTTATGTCATTGTTCGGCATAATTTATTCAGTCTTTTCAGCACATTACCTTTTATAAATGTTTACAGTAGGGATGCAATGAATGTTCAGCAACCAAAAATGTTCGGCTGAAAACAGCATAGAACATTTAGAAAATAGAACATTTTTGGTTGCTGAACATTCTGTGCATCCCTACTGTAAACTTTTATAAAAGGTAATATACTGGTTTCTCCAGCACTCTGCACTGGTGTTTAGTGAGACCAGAAGTGTCTAAGCCCTCACTCGCTAGACCAACAAATCCAACATGGCCGCTGTATTTAACTACCCAACTGGATCCCTTTAAAACCAGGAGTAAACAGGACCACAGACACAACTCATGTCCCAAGTGAACTCACGACTGCCAGAACAGAGTCTTCTGCATGCATATGAGTTCCCTGAGGTTAGATGGGCTAAATAAAGAGCACAAATTCCAAGTATGGGTCACAGTAGCTGGCCACAAGTCACTTCATTTAGTTATGTTCACCTGGGTTACGTTATGAGTGAGAGTCTGAGGTCTGAGCGTGTTCATGTCACTGGTCCTACAGCTCCTGCCTCATCCACCCTGGTTTCTTTATCAGCTACACCAAGCCTTGCCCTCATTCACTCTTACCAGTTAATTCTGAACAATGGCTTGTCACAGGCACCGCTGGTTCTGCGTGTCAAATCGTGTCACTGTAATTGATACCCCAGCCCATTTGCTTGTGTTTGCAATCACAGAGTCAGTCTCTACAGTAAGTGCGGATCACTATCCAGCAACATCACAGCGTCAGTCCAAGTCCATCACAGTCAAGAATCCCAGGTCTAACACGGACACAAGGTCAGAAACCTGTGCTCCGGGTGCACTGTAGTGTTTACAGCATCATGAGAAGACCACAGCTGTCAGCATCCATCAGCACTGAGCCATTATTGAGTTGTTTAAAGTTTGGGATGTTCTGGCCATAAGAAATGATCCCCTACACTTTCAAAGTGGTCCTAATATGTTCCATTAAGGTTCTAATGCACACCTTTTAGGCACTAATATGTACTCTTTAAGGGTAAACAAGGTACAGAATTGTTCCTTTTCAAAATCCACTGCCCCAGTCAAAGCTTGTGTACCTTTCATCAGAGAGCGTAGGTAAGGAACTGTTTTCTTGATTTATTCTGCCATGTTGTGTACTTGGCTTTAGATGTCATATTTGTTCTGTTCTTTGCTGTTGAACTGTATTTAGACGTGTCTTGTCATTGGTTAACTATATCCTCGATTGGTCCTTAGGTCTTGTGTGTTATTGGACATGAATTCCTCCAATCCACGACAAAGAACGACAAACACACATAGGTCTGCATTTCTTTGTGTGGATGAATTCATGTCCATTCTCCAATTGACGTTGAATTCATGCAGCACACAAAGAAATGTTCACATTTTCCACGTTTTCACATCAAGGTCAAATGTACAGATTATTCCGATTATTCGGTATCGGAGGAACGAGAAATGTTTGCGTTTGTATAGAACTGTCTGTCTTTTAAATGCGTGGCAAATATGACAGAAGAATAATTTTTTCTTTTTTAGAATAATAATCCCACAAGCTAAAAATCTCCACATGCTTTCAGTTTATCTCATTATGTTCGTTTCATTGTGAATAGATTATCCTTGATCTGGTCACTTCATTCGTGCAATATTTTAAATATAGTATTAATAAAGTAATTGTGTGTTCGTAGAGGCTCCCCAGCTCATTTCAGCCTTTTTTGCAATATCTACAGTAGCTATGTAAAGCGGTTTTGACTATGAACTACGATTTATTAAACTGTTGCGCCACAGAACATTCGTCTGCCACTAAGTCTTACTTCTTTCATGGTAAAAACGCAAACCATTCTTTTAAAAGGCTGAATGGCGTGTAGAAAGTCGAGGTGAGCCTAGAAGAACTAGATGCCAACAGATGATTTTTGTAACTTTTTCTCTTTCTGGCATTTAAATGTGTTCGAAAAGCAAAAAGACAAACCGGTACGATAACGCAACCGTCAAACAAGTAAACAATTGCATGCAATTTGTAATCGTATTACTGGCAAAAGGATATGGCCACTCTATAATCCTCTTTGCATATTTTCTTATAATATTATTCTCAGCGAAGATAAAGAGAGACCTGTTGACGGTGAGACAGTTGTGTTTGGCTGGGATAGGGTTGTACAGAGCCATGGTCCGAGCCCGCTTTATCTCCCCGGCGGACTCGCTCTCTCCCTTCCCCTCAGCAGTCACCTCCTTAGGCATGTCTTCAGTCTGAGCCATGTCTCAAGATCTGGAATAAATAATCAATCCCAGCTTTCATAGACGATCCCAGCTTTACTCCATCCTTCCAACGGCAAACCGGCTCGAAGAAAATCTCACGAGGCTTGCTCAGTCCTGCCTGTTGCGCTCCGCGTGAAACTTTTTGCGGTTCGAAAAAAACGGTTTAAAAAACGCAGTCCTGTTTATCAGAAGGCTGCGTGTCTTTTCCGAAGCCTTGTATCCTTTTCTCCGAAGTGTTCTGCCATGTTTCTCTTGACAAAGATCCCTCAAAAGCGACACTTCTAGATCTCAGGCTGTTAAATGTGAAATTCAGGCAAAACCCAGCCCATTTTTGCAGGAGAGCGGTGTGAAGGAGTGCAGTTTGTAATACCTGTTACACTGGGACTGTGCTCTATAACAGTGAATGTGGTCTTTTACCATCACATATTGCCTCATCTCTCGCACTCACCCGCCCCCATTTCTCTCTCTCTCTCTCTCTCTCTCTCTCTCTGCCCCAAT
This sequence comes from Puntigrus tetrazona, assembly GCF_018831695.1. Classification (NCBI taxonomy): domain Eukaryota; kingdom Metazoa; phylum Chordata; class Actinopteri; order Cypriniformes; family Cyprinidae; genus Puntigrus; species Puntigrus tetrazona. The sequence continues at coordinate 4,531,077 of NC_056700.1, forward strand.
GCTCCCCCTCCCACACACACACACACACACACACACACACACACACACACACACACATACACACGCTATGGGAAATCAGGACATAGGAAAACTGGTTACCATGGAAATGTATTTTACATTTTATAATGTGATTGTGAGAGTGGCTTATCATTTAGTTTGTCAGATGATGAACTGAAGCAGATTTGTAGCACAGTTAAAGCGTCTGTACTCGGTTAGTGCAAACCTCGACGATGAATATATTTGTCTCTCTCTCATTCGTTCGTCGCTGACTTACAATAATGGATACGATCAGAAACACACTGCAAGCTCATCTTTACAGTCCCTTAAAGTTGAAACGTGGCCCTCACCCCAGCATCTAATAAACGCTTAATTCGATTTGCAGCATGCATAAATAAATATGGAAAATGTACTTTTGTTTTTGCTCATCTCGCTCTGGAACAGCTGTAAGTGTCACGGCAGCTTGGCAATGCCTTTATAGTGATCAGGCGATTGAAACAGGCTACAAAAATGTAGGTTAAATTCAGGCATTTGGCAATATTAGCATTTGCACAGCTTGTACTTTTCCAGTGTCTTACATAGTCAAACTGTGACAGCCGTCCTGGAAAGTCGAAGCTTGAATTTGTCTAAATGCCTTCCTCCCGTTTTAGCAAAATTTTACATTTTAAAATCAGATTACAGGTACGCTTTACGGACCGCATGACTGCTGGTTATTCACACAATTGCAGTAAATTATTAATTATACACTGATTCTAGATTTCTTTCTAAATAATTGCACCGTCCACAATAATGAGAGAATGTATGAAATCCATTTTGTCAAAATTATTTGTGAAACAATAGCACCAACGTATGATTATTAAATAATTATTAAAGTTACTAAACATTACTGACATACTGTATTACTGAAATTAATATTTAAAACCTAGAAGACTTTGACCATGTTATTATCGTTTTCACATTTATTAATGCTTCTTCAAACTTGATTTCATTTATTCATTTAAGTTTTACATTTTGTTTTTGCTTTTATTAATTTTTTGATTTTCATCAAACTCACAATTTTTTTTTATTTACTATAGTTTGAAAAACCATCATATCATGTCTATTGAATTTCATGATGCTGATAATAAAGGCCTTTCGTTTTAATAACAATAATCCCAGTAGTGCTGTCAAATGATTAATCACGATGAATCAAAATATGATTATTATATATATATTATATATATATATATATATATATATATATATATGATTATATATATATATATATATATATATATATATATATAATATCAAAAATAAAAGTTTTAGTTTGCATAATAGTAATATGTATATATAAACACACACACACACACACATAAAGGCATATTTTTTCTAAATATATATGCATGTGTTTGTATTTATATAGATAATAAATATACACACTGCACGTATTATGTAAACTTTTTTTTTATTTGAATGCTATTAATGTAAATGTATTCAGAGCACAGCAATCTGTATTATATTTGCGATTGCAATTTTTATAAACACATGTAATTTATAATCAATAACAGATGATGGTTTGATAATAATGCACCTGGCACTGTTTGCATTTTTATTTATTATTTTTTTTGCATCAATGACAGCCTGCGTTTTAATTTCAAGACTACTGAACTATATTCAAAATGTCTGTTTGATAACTCGCATGTATTACTTCTGTTTCGTTTTTTCCTCTCTCCCGCAAGAAGATGTCGTTCTCGATCGTGTTCGGTTCGCTCAAACATCACGTGGGCCTGTGGTTTCTAAGAGTAAGTTTCCTCTGAGTCATCACCGAAGACTTTCAAAAGATTTTAAACACTGACCTTGCTTTGGCAAGGAGTCCCTGAACATTTATCTCCTACACCACGTTTTCCAGAAGCTGTGTCACGCGTAGGCTATCCAATTATTTCCCTTCGTTCCTATAGACACAAACAGAAGAGAAAAACTGAACTGTGATGGAAAGGGTCCGTGATAATGGCTGCGCTCACAAATACAGATCAAATCCACAACTCAATATTTCACGGAGCGTTGCGACACGAAGTCAGAGATTTCCATCATCCTTTGGTGAAGCCGCATGCTTATATAAAAAATAGAGGTGATGTATAGGATATGAGTATCATCTGAATCAGCAGATTCTCAAAAAGAGACTGTATTGCGACGCAAGTGTGAAAGTGACTAACATGCGCGCGCTCACACACACACACGCGCGCACACACACTTTGTCTTTTATTCGTTGCATGCAATGTTTTAGATGAATAGGACTGAGCAAGAAATATTAAGTCAGCAACATACTTTAAAAGACACTAATGTAGCCACAACACTGACTTAAAGTCTACCAACTCATATAATAATATTCATCATCTGCATACATTTCAGGTTAACTTACAATAATTTAATTGATAATTATTCTGTTGCCATAGAAACACAGTTCGGTATCATACATTAGCTTCATCTGTTAGTTCATAAGGCATCGTCTTTCTCTTCATGAGCTTAAAGCACATCACCGCTCATCATTTCTGCACATTCTGCCCACTTTTATTTTCCTTTGATTATCGCTGGGGAACGATGATATCCAAAATACTGCACAGATATCGTCACGACGAATAATAAAACATCCCAGCTTTAGTATTTAAGTGACAATAGTTTGGAAAGATTTACTTTAATGCATTTGAATATAATGCCGATTGATTTTATATGATTTTCTGTATTCATTTTGAGCCCAAATAGTGAATTGTGCGTTACATTGCGTTTTAGGGTTGAAGGACAAAATATGCTAGTCATTTTTCTTCCAGAACATGCATTTTTCTAGAGATATTTGTAGTTTTCTTCTTAAAGAGCTGTTTAAATTCCAGTGCTCAGATTTATCACACATTCTCTTCAAAAATCACCCCAGCGTTCACATCTCTGTCATTTCTTGAGTTAATATTTAGCATTAAGCACCAGAAACCGTTGCACTAAAAGTATCCTGCGTCTCCTGCTTTTATATTTTAACCGAATGGCGTTGGTCCCCGATAACATCTTATCGCAAGTAGAGATTTTAACGGCTGCTGAAAGCTTATTGATCGCATGGCACGAGAAACATCGACATTAATATGTTCACATATTCTGCAGTGTCGCTGTGGGTTTTGTTGCTATTTGGGGAGATAATCAACAGGCTTCATCCCCATTGTGTTCTGAGTTAAGCTCTCTTTTACAGCATCTCTAGCACGCTGTCATTTACCGCACACAATTATTTTGACTCATCCCTCAGTTCGTAAAAACATCTATTAGCACTTTTTTAAGCGAATCCTCATCCGCAGGAATTCTATCAGTAAAACCTAAAGTAAAATCAATCAATCAATCAATCATTTTTATTTATATAGCGCTTTTAACAACACAGGTTGCATCAAAGCACTGTACAGTATCAAAAAACAAAATCAAATAGTCACCTGCCAGCTTTAGGGATTGAATAACAAAGTTTTGTACTTTCTTCTTCTACTGATGTACAGTACACACCGATGACCCACTGATCCGGTTTCTGATGAAACGCGCATGTGCTGCGCTACTAAAAGAGGCTTTCAAGCTGTAGATTGAAAACATATTAATGCACAATACACTAATGTCTAGTATAGTTACTAAACAAAGCTGGACAAGGAGTGTGTACAACACACTGAAACACTGTACTTCAGTCCCTGTATAGCCTCGGCTTCGTTTGCGCCAAAACATAAAAAATGGAAACAACAATGACGTTCAACATGGAACGATCTTTATTTTCTCAGTCTTATGTTGTTCCAAACCTAAGCGACTTTCTTTCTTCTGCTGAGCACAAAAGGAGATATTCTGAAGAATGTTGGAAACCAGTCGGGTTTCTATTGACTTCTATATGTGATCCTGGAGCCCAGAAACAGTAGCAATAGCCAAAAACACATTGTATGGGTCAAAATGATCCATTTTTCTTTTTTTGATAAAAACAAATCAGTAGCATATTAAGTAAAGAACATGTTCAATGAAGTTAGAGTAAATATATCAAAACTAAGAACTTAATTTGGACCATTTTAAACAGATTTTCAAATAATTGTGTCTCAGCCAAATATTGTCCAATCCTAACAAACTTACATCAATGGAAAGCTTATTTATTCAGCTTTCAGATTACTTCTTGAGCGTTATGAGTGGATTCATGTTCCAGGGTCATGTAATATTTCATTTCCTGCGGTGGAAGCCAGCTACTTTTAGTTACAAGCAATCTTCATTCTGTCTTACTTAAAACTAGCTGAAAACTAAACTAACTAGTCAGAAAGACGCGTGATTGTCAGCAGCTCCCGGTAATGCTGGATCGAAGATACTTTTTCATCTCATGCACGAGGGACAAAACTGATAAAGACAAACAGTCCTTAAACTCTCTTCCAAAAAGACAGATGGGACAAACACGAATCGAACCGCATTTGGAATCAGCCCTAGACATTAAATGCAGAACAAACTGCATTAAAGACAGATTCTTACTTAACTAACAGATTTAACCACGCGTGACCAGTACTGTTTACCATGGAAACTGATTTTTAACTAGTAACTGAACGAATTGAAGCAATGAGGACATCTGTTGGTTGCAGGGAAAACTGACTTACTATGAGCAAACAACGGCTGAGTGGACTATGATTTGCATGTTCAACAATTTACTCAGTGATCAGTAAAACAACACAATTTTGGTGAATCTGATAGAGCTGATGTTGAAGTATGTCTTGAAGGTTATTGCACAATATTTGTGACATGAATTGTGTTCAAACAGCAAACACATTTTACCAGTTGCAAAGCACAGAAATTATAACTACAGTGATAAAGCCCTTCAGACGGGCTTGCTTGGATATTAAGTAGGGTTTCTTTTACATGTACAATTGTACAAATGTATGACGCGAGAAACGATCATTCGGGCAGCAGAGTCACAAAAGACCAGGTTAAGAAGAAAGGACTTAAGGTGAACAATTAATTCATCCACATATAAATTTAAAATGAACACAGAACAAACATAAAAGCTGAGCAATGAGAGGATTTTTTAACTAATATTCTATAGTGAAGGGAAATGAAAGAAAAAGCTTACAGCACCTGGTATTGTAGATGTACATTTCTCTGTCTTCTATATTTCTTCTCTATGTGGGAAAGGATGGCTCATCCTCCTCATTCTTCTTCTCTTCTCCAGAGGGCGACCGAGAGGCGTTTTTCTCTACAGCTACAGTAAACCTATAAACACTATAGATCTTCAGCCGGACCAGATGTTGCCAGATTGGTTCTGTCAGCTGAACCCTATAAACCTCAAGGATTTAAGTATCCCTTCATATTTTAACTTAACATTTAAATCAAACGGCACATTCACATGGATCTCTAATCTTGCTAAATCATATATATATATATAATTTATGCACATGGGTTCACAAAGCCCAAGTTGTGAGTGGCCTATTTTTTTATTTGGCCTTTAGTGTAGGGTTTCTGCCCTATATGGCTGAAATATGGATAACTTAACAAATAAAAATATTTATTGGTTGTGATCATATAATTTATATTTGAATTATATAAATAAAGCATATAGTCTACTGCAAGATTGCCCCTAAAATAACTTTTACAATATATGTATATATAGCCTATAAACCAGCTATTACCTAAATTCGTTTAAAAGCTAAAGAATGAAAGGATAATTTGATGTATATGGTGGGAGAATGGTGAATGTAGATCAAAACACTCCAGATATTTTGTATGAAATTGCAGGTTAGGCTTGATAATTACAGTCTGTTGTACTGACATGCCCAATCACACCCATGTACACTAATATCACATTACTCTAAGGCACAGAGTACAACATCTATCTGAATCACACACACACACACACACACAGGATGTACAGTCAGGCTAGAAGAAAGCCGTTGCATACACATTGTGTGTCATGGTACGTTTGGTCAGGAGCACACGAAGAACTAGAGTACAATAAACAGTCTTTAATAATCCTCAAAGAGAGTAAGAAGGTAGAAACACTGAACAGAACACCACTTTTATAGGAAAGGTAAATGAGGATAACAAACGACACACACCTGAACCAAAAGACACGATTAACAAGAGAAGGAAACTAGGTGTTTGACGTAGGTGACTAGACTACACCATCAGAGACGCTGCTTCTGAACTGAACGCTGATAACAAGACCTCCTGTTCTTCAGCCCGGAGGACACAGCATCCGTGCTTTCCGACAAGAATGTCAAATCTAGACTCGTCTGACCACACAAAGTCAATTTTAATTGAGCCTTGGCTCTCAGGACACGGCAGAGCTTCTGGACCTTTAGCTGGCATCTGCAGATGGGTCACCGGGTGGTGTTTACCGACAGTGGTTTCCGGTAGTATTCTTGGGCCCGTTTAGTAATGTCAGAGACAGAATCACGCAGCGTCGTCCGAGGGCCCATAGATCACAGTCATTCAACACAGGTCTTCGGTCCTGTCCGAAGAAGATTTCTCCAGTTTCTCTGAATCTTTAGATGATGCTATGGAGGATAGATAGTGAGATTAGCAAAGCCATTGCAATTCGACATTAAAGAACGTCAAACACGTTCTGCACATTCTATGACGCCAGCCAGAGCGCTGTCATCTGAAGATGGGGTATATGGGGACTACGCCACCTCTGTGGAGTAGATACTGGTGAGAGATGGATCCCCATTCACCGTCTGTCCTGAGGATGATCTCAACACTTCCACATCAGACCTTCACCTCCACCTTTGGCAAAGACCCATGACCGAGGGGCCATTACCACACGGAGCAGCTGAAGATCACTTTGGAGCTGGAGCTGTGGAGAAGAGCTCAGCCTATTGCCCGAGAGCCCAGTGGCTCAAAAGTGAACACCGACCTCCCACTCCTCCATTGCCTACGCCTTCAACCTCAACCTGTTGTGTTTTCCCCCATGTGCTCGTTACCCAATCTAGTTGAATTGTTTTCATGTGATTCGGGCGTGTCGTGTTAATTATCCTCATAACCCCAAGTATTTAAACCCCAGACTGTGTGTTCTGCCTTTGCTGGGTCTACATTGTGCCCTCCGTCCTTGCTTTGAATTACCCCTTGTGTGGATACAGACTGATTGTCTAATCTTCATCACCGTCATCATCTCTGACACAATAAAGGCAAACAGGAACGAATGAATACAATTGTAACTACATGACACACATAACAGACAGATTCGTTATAGCAGCTATAATGCCTTCGAGACACACAGTATGAATTACACCTATATTTTAACACTTCTTTCTTTCATTGTACACACGGATCATATTTGCTTATTCAATAAATAAGACACCTACAAGTTGTCAAATACATATCATTTGATTCATTTTTATCAAAAAATCTGAAAACCGAAAGAGTTCATTCACAATGAGAGGAACGATCCCTTTTTACTAGGTTTTAACGGGCCTTTTCTACAGCAAAATAGGAACTTGTTTTGTTGGATTGTTAAAGGTACAAAACCACAGGGGAGGAAGCCTCTCAAAAGCTACACATCTCTTCTTTTTAATGCATAAAGGATGCATGCAACTACCTTATACCTGAATACCTGAATACCTGAATAGTGCATATTTGTACCTTTCAAACAGACACCGCCCCACTGACAGCTTTCTTACCATTTTTTCTAAAAGTGTACTTGATTTCCAGTGTCCTGTCTTCACCACACCCAAACACATTTAGTTTTCATGACGTGAGAGCTGAAGTCTGTGACCGGAGGGCATGCTTTCTTACGCAGCGGGCGTGTGGAGACTTCTCTAGACTGGGTGTGGAAGCTGAGAAACAATCCTGAATTATTCTGATCAAACACTCACCGTTTGTCATAGTTACTAACAAGGATACGGCTGACGAAGAAAAGACATAACAACATAACAGCAAGATATTAAATCATATACACTATCATATACACCACTTCTGACTAATTGCTTAACAGCAGGTATATTACTAGAATATTGGCTGTTTATAAAGCATATTTTAGCTCCGTGAACCCCATCCCATATCTAAACTTAACTAATAGCCTACATATTAACTAGTAATAAGCAGAAAAGTCAGTGTATATTGATGCAGAATACATAGTTAATATTTAGATAGTAGTGTAAATTTGTCCCTTAAAGTGTTACCAACAATTCACTATAATAACAAAACGTGATACAATCAATTCAATTATTGCATTAGGGACAGTTAACCAATGCATTTTAGCCTTTCTGTTAATTGCATCATATAAATAATCATATCTAATAATAAGAAGCAAATTAAGGGTTTATTGAGTCAAAAGTCATAGCTAATAGTTTATATTAGTCTCTAAACTAAAGTGTGGCCAAAAATATGTATCAAAACAATGGCCACGCTTTCTTTGGAGAACAATTCTCACAATTAACAAACTATTATCTATGACTTTTGCCTCAATACTTACGCCTCTTCATGCTTATTAATAGTTAGTTGTTATTAAATTTAGGTATGGGCTGGATTAAGAGATCTATAGAATGAAATGAAGCTTTAATATGTGAAGCATTTTATATATATATATATATATATATATATATATATATATATATATATATATATATATATATAATTATTATTTTGCTTTTTCTAAAAAAATGGATATCAAGTATCCTAATGAACATATTAAATATAATATAAATATGAATATATTTTGATTATGCATTGCTAATAACTTCATTTAGACAACTTTAAATGCAGTTTACTGATTATCAACATGTTTTAGTTAGTACTAGTGAACAGCCAGTATGTTACTGATATGCATGCTACTAAGCAGCTAGTTAATAGCGAAAATTGGTCGTCATGGCAAAACATGATAAAAACGGCTTGGGTATTTTCTCTGTGGTGTTCTGCGGTATGTTGAGTAGAGTAGAGTAATCTTCATCGCACACCTGAGCGTGACTCAGTTCCCGGTTCACCTGAGGTCCGCGTGAGCGCGCGTCTGGGGCGTCGCTCCGTCTTTAAGAAGCGCAGCTGAGCGCGACGCCGCTCATTTCACGGCGATGTCAGGATCAGTGGTGTGGAGGAGCGCCGGGCTGAGGGCCCTCGCGCTCGGGGCCCTGCTGGCGCTGGTTTCCGGAGGACCCAGACCCGAGCACCGGACGGAGCACGCGCAGTGGACGCAGAGAGCTCAGGACGCCCAGCGCGCGCACCATCCATCTCTTCACGACACCCAGCGCGTCCAGATCCCTTCAGTAGAAGACCCTCAGGTACAGAGACGGATCTGGTGCATCTTTGGGAAGGAAACGTGATGATAGACGAATGTCTCGAACTTCGTTCAGCTTTCGTAGCGATGTGTTTAGTTTTTAGGTATGAAGTATTACTGATACTGAATATTTTGCAAATGATCCGAGTAGGGCCTGACGCTATGAAACAAACTCTTTTTGAATTTGGTTATTTAATAATCTTACTCATTTCAACCAACAATTAGCTTAGTTCATATCTGACCCAAAGTTGGGTTGAAAAACAACATTTTTCCAGCATTTTTTAGAGTGATGTGATGAATACTTTCTGTGGGAATTTAGATTAAAAATAAATAAATACATGAAATGAAAAGTATTTCAATGATATTAAAATAACTCTGTATTATCCATTCAGTTCAGTATTAGCTTTCATTTGAGCGTCAAAGTCATGACTTAAGGTGTATGTATTTTTTCGGTCAGATATGCTCATGTTTTGCTGAACATTTATAGCCAGCGACGTTCGTTTCGGCATGAATGGTCATAAAGATATATTTCATAGAGCTACAGGCATAGCTGAACGTAACTGAAGTGTAGCCAATTTTTCAATACATTTTTTCAGGACAAATTTGAGATTAATGCCTAATATGTGATAGCCCAGAACTGATTTAACTGAACGAGTAAACCATAAAAAAGTACTATTAAATACAAATTAAATGTCCACACACACAGATTTTCTCCTCTGACAGTATGTTATACATAAAACTTTATCACTCGCATTTTTTTTAATAATCAAGAGCGTATCTTAATAAAACCTGTGCATGCCCGAATACTTCCTCCGTTGATTTTAGCTCGTCATGTGTTTAGTTGTTTTCTCAGTAACTGATTCCCACTCGCTCCGTCTCGTCAGGGATGTTCTGCAGGTTATTATCTGGACAGAAGTGGTCCTGCGGCCCGCTGCGTCCGCTGCTCCTGTAACGGTTTCTCTAACGAGTGTGAGGAAGACACCGGCCGATGTCTGGTAATGACCCGCTCTGTCTTCGGGAGTCGTTGCCCGTGTCCGGTCTAGTTTGACCGGATCGCTCTGTGTTACAGAACTGTGGTGATAATACAGCGGGCGATGGCTGTGAGCGCTGCAGGGACGGGTATTACTGGAGCGCCGCTCAGAGGAGGTGCAGAGCGTGCCCATGTCCTCTCAGCAGCGACGCCAACAAGTAAGACTCACCGGAGCGAGTGCTGGCACAGAATAGTGCGCACGAAACGTTCAAAATGCACTGAAGGGCGTATTTCGATGCCCTTTATCTACGTGGATCTCTAGATTATAGTTACAGCCACAGACGTATTAAGCAGCATACCGTTGATGATAATTGGAATTATGAAGGATCATAACACTGAAGACTGGAGAAATGTTGCTGAAAATACAATTAATTTTATTTATATATATATATATATATATATATATATATATATATATATATATATATATATATATATATATATATATATACTTAATGAATTTTTAAAATGTAACCTTTTTTATTATAATTTTTTATCAAATGAATTGAAGGTTTTATTGAGGGGTTTGCTCATATATCATTCATTTGATTTTATGCAACAAGTTATTCCTAAAAATGGTAAAAATGTGTGTGTGTTTGAGTTTTATTTAATTTTACTTTTATTTTGTTTAGTTTCTCAGCTGTTGACGGTATTTTCTGAATTACGGGGTAATCCAAAAAACTATAATAATTAATAATTTCTGTTTTGGAAATTTATGCAAAACATTGCATGTTGTTAGGGCAGTGTGTCATTTGCATGTTCAAACATTTCAGAAAACTAGAAAAAAATAGTTTGTAATTCTTAAAGCAATTGACGACCTGGGGAATATGGTCGTGTCTGATAGTTAAGTGCATATTGTGCACCCCATCTTTTTCAGTTTAAATGTACAGAATGAAACAGTACACTTATGTATAGAAGTAATGATGGCTTCTTTTTCTGCAGTTTTGCTCTGAGCTGCACTGAAAGCGACGACAGACTCCTGTGTCTGTGTAGAGACGGTTACACGGGAGAAAGATGTGAGCGGTGAGTCAACGTCTCTCTGTCCAGCGTCCCTGTGTGCGTCACGTGATCTGTACAGAACGTCCACATCTGTGACTGAAACACAACTTGCTTTAGATGAATCTGATTATGATTATGTGTCCTCAGATGTGCTCCGGGATATTACGGTGATCCTCTGGTCTCCGGTGGACGCTGTCGTCTGTGTAACTGTGCTGGAAACCTGTGTGACTCCAGGACTGGAGGTGTGTGTGTGTGTGTGTGTGTGTGAGTGTGTGTGTGTGTGTGTGTGTGTGTGTGTGTGTGTGTGTGTGAGTGAGTGAGTGTGTGTGTGTGTGTGTGTGTGTGTGTGTGTGTGTGTGTGTGTGTGTGTGTGTGTGTGTGTGTGTGTGTGTGTGTGTGTGTGTGTGTGTGTGTGTGTGTGTGTGTGTGTGTGTGTGTGTGTGTGTGTGTGTGTGTGTGTGTGTGTGTGTGTGTGTGTGTGTGTGTGTGTGTGTGTGTGTGTGTGTGTGTGTGTGTGTGTGTGTGTGTGTGTGTGTGTGTGTGTGTGTGTGTGTGTGTGTGTGTGTGTGAGTGTGAGTGTGTGTGTGTGTGTGTGTGTGTGTGTGAGTGTGTGTGTGTGTGTGTGTGTGTGTGTGTGTGTGTGTGTGTGTGTGTGTGTGTGTGTGTGTGTGTGTGTGTGTGTGTGTGTGTGTGTGTGTGTGTGTGTGTGTGTGTGTGTGTGTGTGTGTGTGTGTGTGTGTGTGTGTGTGTGAGTGTGTGATGTGTGTGTATGTGTGTGTGTGTGTGTGTGTGTGTGTGTGTGTGTGAGTGTGTGTGTGTTCAGTTCTTCGTGCATTCAGTTCTTCATACTAACATAATATTTATCTTAAATATATAGATGCATTTTTTTGTATTAATATATACACAATAAAGATACAGACAGATAAACAGACATTTGATTTTAATTTCCTTTAAGTAAAATTTTTTTCTTATAGTAAATGTAAAAAGTACCGTTACTGTCAAGCTGTGTTTGTCTGTGGTAGATTTAGTAATGGGTAGTTTTGATATTAATATTGCAGTTGCAGGGTTGTAAAATATCTTCATTATTCCTTCATACAGTGTGCAGAAATTCTCTGGAGCTCCAAGACACAAACACAGAAGAGCAGTGTGAAGGTGGAGGACTTCACTGAGCACACACACACACACACACACACATCAGTGTCATTGTTTTCAGTGCTTGTCCTGTAACAGTGTGTGTGTGTGTGTGTGTGTGTGTGTGTGTGTGATGTTTTCAGAATGTGATAACTGTGCACAGACACTGATGAATGATCTGGAAAAGCTTGATATTGAGCTCAGAAGAATCAAAGACCAGCTGGATTCTGACTCTCTCAGACCTTCATCTATAGAGCATCTGAGGAAGCTTGAAGAAGCCATCACAGCCACAACGGTATTCCTTCATGACACTGTTATAGTCGAAAGTAATTACTGCACATAAAACAAGTGTGATCCTGTACATTATAACACACACACACACACAGAGCTGTGCATTTCTTGCTGTTGCATGAAATAAACAGGTGGTTTAATATTTCATAGCGTTTATCCTTCACCTCAGAATCCACATCCGCTCACTCAGCATCAGATTAAAACCCGTCTGAAACATTCTGTGGGCAGTTTGTCGATTCGGAGAAATGTACAGACATGACTGAACATTTCTGAAGCGCTTGAAAGGGTGTTTCAACCACTAGGAAAACATTTATGAGTACGTTTAGTCAGCAGAGATCACTTTGATAAAATAAATGTTCACGCGTCTAACATTGTTTGCCAATGCCAGACCTCAGCGGTATTTATTAAGAGTACAGACCTGCATTTACTCTCTTTTTTTACCGTGTTCTTTCACTCCAAACAGGCTGTAAACCTCATTATTCTCCTGTCTTTAAGAACAATGGAGTGATTGACTACATTTTATAAAACCGCTCCCAAACTCAATAAGCATCAACAGAACAGATGTATTTTTAATCTCTTGATGATTTAATAACGACCCAGACTTTACTCTGACGGACTGTTTTGTTAATGCTGAACATACATGGACAATGAACAACGAATCTCCCTTTTTCTTTCAGAATCTGGTGAACACCTACAGATTCACGGTCGACAATCAGGGGAATAAAGTGAAGCAGCTGGAACAAGACGTTATTAATCTGACCGAAGATGTGGACAATCTCAAAGAACAGGTACCGGAAGATACAAAAAGAGTAGAACAGTAGAGGAAAATAAAAAAAATATATATATTCTTTCGAATATATTTCAGCATATACAAAAAAGGGCCAAACACTATATTTGAACAAATATGTCTAAACATATATTTACATACATTTTTACTTTCTTTTTAATATATTTTTAAAAATATACTTTTAATATATATATATTTTTTAATAAGTATTTATTTATTTATTTATTTTTGCTCTCCATATATTTCAGTAAAAAAATACATTATAAAATTATATATATATATATATATATATATATATATATATATATATATATATATATATATATATATATATATATATCTAATATTTACGTCCAGGTCAGAAAGCAATCTGACGATTCCCAGAAAGCTCTTGCTAACGCTGAAAACAGCCACCAACGAGCAACAGATCTGGACACCGAGGCACAGAACCTCCTCAGGAAAATAAAAGGTAAGGGATGTTTTTTTCTTATAGTAATATGTTACCTGTAACCTCTGTGTGTTATACGAGAACAGACATGTTTAGTCGAGGCGTTCTTTTAATTTCACAGAGGTTTACTCTTAAACTAAAATGTCCTTTTAAAGCACTAAAATGTATGTTTAAGGATCTAATTTGTACCTTTCGGGGGTAAATAATTGTGTTTGTCAGAGCGGGTTAGCGGGGCTGATAAATGTCTGCAGGTGTGTTGAGGATCAGATGCATCATAATGACTGTTGCAGGCCTGTCCTGACAGATCCAGTGTGCTCTGAACAATCCCACAATGCACTGCTCCGAGCTCAATGTCTCCAGCCGCTCTTCCGAAAGGAAGTTTACTTAATCCCTCAAAACATAATCGGTCCTTTTGACCTTGTAGAGATACAAAGAAAAGAGCTTTTCTGAGTTTTTCGAAGTTGTTCGCTCAACTCAAATCACTGAGTAAAGTCACACGTCTCTTTTTTGATGCCCCCACACTACAGATACGGTATAATAACGTGACCAGTACTGTATTCATGGTGTTTGTTCCTCAGAGCTCCTGAAGCAGCTGATGGACTCGGAGAGCAATGGATCCGCTCTGCCCAACGCAGATCTAGCCAAACTCCTGGAGCAGTCTCAGAGCATGGTGAAGGAGATGGAGAAGAGAAGCTTCACGCCGCAGAAAGACGCAGCTAAGAAAGAGCAAGCGGAAGCAAACAAATGTACATTTCTCCCGTGCATGTCTCAGACGCTCGTGACCGTTACCGCCAGCTGCTGTATTAATGTTTGGTTTCCGTCGCAGTCCTGGAGAACGTTAAGGACATCCTGAAGCAGTGCGATGAGAACGAGGCGGCGTCGAAGCGCGTGGACAGTCTTCTGAGCAGCTACGAGGCCAAGCTGAAAGAGCTGGAGGACCTGCTCAAACAGGCTGATAGTACGGTAAAGAAAGCCGGCGGTCAGAACGACATCAACGCACAAGGCCTCAAAGACATTCTGGTAAGAATCAAGAGCTTTACGATCCTCAGGACCCAAAAACACTCAGGAGAGAATGAACATTGGGGCTTGTTCTTACAGAAGCGAGTGAAGGATCTGGAGCGAGAGCGAGACCTCGTCCAGGATGAGATCGCTCTCGCCGTCAAACAGCTGAAGGACACAGAGGACGCCCTGAACATGTTTAAAGACAGCAAAACGGTGAGCTTTCACGAACATATTCAGAGCAGACCTGGCTTCGCTGGCTAGTTTATAATCACACAACTCGGTTTTGGCTGGATGACCAAAAAAAAAAAAATATATATATATATATATATATTCAATTAAGTTATTAAATTGAATTCAATTAAATTATTAAATAATATAACATTTATTGTAATAATATATTAATAATTAGTAGCATAATAATTGCATATTTAAGGTGTTTTAAATAAAGTTTTATTTTATATTTTTATAAAACTAAATTTACATTGTGCATATGTTATTTTAAGTGCTGCCAGACAATTAATCGTGATAAATTGCATCCAAAATGTAAGCTTTTGTTTATATAATATATGTGTGTGTGCTGTGTATGTTATGTTTATATATTAAATAGATTTATATATAATACTAATGGTATTATTATAAATACATACATGCAAAAGCATGTAAATATTTTCAAAATAGATATACTCTATGTGTTGTATTATTTTATTTCCTTATTTCCAACATTTGTGGTATTATAAGTAATAACGAAAATGTAATTCGGGGAGAAATCTGACCCTGACATTCAAGCAACTTTACTTTTTATCCATGCAATATTTACATTTAATACTACATCACTTATGCATTCAGCTACAGTTTTGGTGACTTGCCCTGATGTTCCCTCAGGAGCACGAACAGCTTGCGGCGCAGCTCAACGGAGCAAAGGCAGAACTCAAGGAGAAAGTCCAAACCATCTCACAAGCAGCAGCCAAAGAGAACATAGTGAAGCGGGCAGAAGAACACGCAGAAAACATGCACAAACTGGCCAAAGAGCTGCAAGAGTAAGCCTTCATTAGTTCTCCTCTCGAGTTTCGTCCCTCTATAAACTCTTTCACATAGTTTTCCCCAGTTTTTTCCCAGTGTGTAAGTGCTGTGTTTGTGCTGGACAGGGCTGTGCTGAACGTGAGCGGGCGCTCGGGAGTGCAGACGGCTCTCTCTGGGATAGAGGCGTACAAAGACATCAGCGACGCTGTCAGAGCTGCAGAAGAGGCGGCCCAGAAGGCCAAAGAGGCGGCAGACAAAGCGCTCAATGTAGGAGACTTCACCCAGCGTGCTTTAATATCAGCGTTAGCATGCATACCGTGGATTAAAAATGCTGTTGCACTGAAATAGCACAAGCACACGTTTCAATCCGTACGTTTACAAAAAGGAGTCGTCAAACTTTCCTTTTCATGCAGTTTAAGAGTAAATCCTGCTTTTCATATGATATTTGAAAATAGTCTTTTTCGTAAGATTTAGCTTAAAACTCTATACTTGGAAATAATGAGGCCAGTGGACCAAACTTTACTTGTAAATTGAAACATTCAAGATTTAGGTGAAAATTTCATTTTTAGGTCTATGCTTAAAAAGCAGCTATGGGTCAAAACTACTGTATAAATATAATTTAATACAATAAAATAATTGAATTGACATTGAATTCAATTAAAATTGGTGGTCATCTGAGGTGTCTGTTTGAGATGCCGATGCATCATGCCAAACATATGTGTGTTGATTTGTATTATGATTATTATCATTTATCAGGATGTCAATGAAGGGGACTTAATCAACAGGGCAACGAATCTGAAAAAGGATGGCAAAAACCTCCTTAAAGATGCCAAAAATGCAGCTAAAGATCTTACAGGTGAGTGTGAAGATCACTTTTCGTATTGAATTTGCTTTTATCAATCAATCATTTATTTATATAGCGCTTTTAACAACACAGGTTGCATCAAAGCACTTTTTATATAATCAATCGTTTTTTTATTCACGCACTACTTTTCTGTCTTTATCAGGAGCGACTAAGGACCTCGGTAATCAGAAGGAGCGCCTGCAGGCTGCTGAAGAGAAGAAGAAAGCCCTGGAGAAGGAGCTGCTCGCTGTTGAGGAGGGACTGAAGGGGATTCAGAGAGGTGAGAAGAAGAATTCATCCAGAGGTTCGGTTCACAGAAGCTGTATGAAGCAACAAGTGCTGGCATGTTGGATTTAAAAGCGCAGTTTTCTTGCTTAGACTTAAAGAGACAGTTCACCCAAACATAAAAGCTGTCATCATTTACTCATTCGCCAACCTGTCTGAGTGTCTTTCTTCAGTTGAACGCAAAATTTTAAGGCAAACACTGCTGGTAGCCACTGACTTCCACAGTAATCCCCCCATACCGTGAAAGTCAATGGCAACTGATTTCCAACATACTATATAAAATATATATTCAACAGGAGGACGAACTCACACAGCTTTTGGTAACTAAATAATGACACAATAGTGTTTTGTTCAGGTGAGCTTTCCGTTTAAGCTTTTCAGCAGGGATATGAATATCCTCGAGCACGTGTTTTTGATTCTGTCCGATCACAGATGACATCGGGAACATTATCGACGCGGCTAAGAAAGTGGCAGCGGCAGCTAATCGCTCCACGAGTGACACCATGGACCAGCTAAACAACATCAAAGCAGAAGTCAGCAAGATCTCCATCACTCCTACGCTCTCCAATATGGACAATGTACTCAATAATGTGGAAATGACCGGTAAGAACCGGACCGGTTGTTTTTAATCCGTTCCTTTATCACCTGCCTCTTTAACTCGTGCGTCATTTTCTCATGCCGTCTGACAGTCAGGAATCTGAGCAGCTCCATCCCGTCGCTGCTGGATAAAATAGACGACATCGATTCCGAGATTAGCGCCGGGAACAACGTGACTGATAATATTAAAAAGATAAAGGAGCTAATTGAGCAAGCGCGAGATGCTGCCAACAGAGTAAGGATATTCATTTGATATATTCTATACATTAATAAAAAGTGTTTGATTTTATAAATGAGAAGAAATGACCGTGGATATCAATCAATCAATCACTTTTTATTTATATAGTGCTCTTAACAATACAGTTTGTACCAAAGCACTGAACAGTATACATATATTCTTAATATAAAGATGCAGCTGATGCGCACCAACATAGCATGATTTTCTGATTTGGATATGTTTCGAATGTCTTGCAGATTGTTGTGCCTATGAAATTCACGGGTAAAGGGCACGTAGAGCTGCGTCCGCCGCAAGACTTGGACGACCTGCGGGCGTACACCGCTCTCACCCTGTCCCTCCAGAGACCCGAGCAGCGGCGGCGGCGCGGCAGACCGCTACTGACAATCTCTTCGTGATGTACCTCGGGAACAAGGACGTGAGTGTGCTCCTACCGTTCTTCAGCTTCGGATGGGTCCGAGCAGATTTTCATGCATGCGTTCGTTAACTGTTCTCGCAGGCATCTGGAGACTACCTCGGCATGGCTCTTCGCAATAACATCCTGCACGTCATCTATAAGCTCAACGGACTGGAGTACGATATCGAGGCATTCGGCGTCACAGAGTCCTCATCTGAAGTGGCTTTCTTCGACAAAATCGACCTTTACAGGTATGGTGGCACTCAACAGCTACAAAAACTATCGGAGATTAAGACTATTGGTGTGTTACTGATGTTGCCAGTGTTGGGAAAGTAATGCATTACAATATTGTGTTACTTTCTCAAAAAGTAACTAACTACGTAACTAAAAAAGTCACTTGCGTTACGTTAAAAAATGCGTTGCGTTACTGCACACAAATATGGTGGAAATGAATTATTAAAGGTCAGAAGTAAAGGCACTGATTAATAAAATGGGCTTTTTGAGATTGTTGTGTTATTTAACATTTAATTATTGCAGGTTTGCATCATATTCTGAGCATTTCACTGTTTTTATTCATTTTGAGATTTTCTTTTTTTTATGCACGCTTGCATTTATTCTAGAGCTACAGTAACGTCTTACATCTGATTTCTCTCAACATGGAGAGTTGTCAATCAAAAAATAGGAAAAAAGTAACTACTGTTACTTATTTGATAAAGTAACTATTTTTTGGTAAATTAAAAAGTAACCCTAACCTTAACTTTACTTTTAGTAGTAATCGGACTATGTAACCTGCGTTACCTTGTGCTATCCCCAACACTGGCTATTGCTGTCAATGAAATGAATGAATTTTCGGTTTTTGCATTATATCTTATGTTTATATTTGCCCATATCATTTAGAGTTTATCAAGATGCACAAGTCGTTCAAACGAACCAGTTCACGTCGACCAATCCGAAGTCTCCACAGCTTAACGGAAACCTGGGTGAACTGACCCGAAACCTGCTGGACCTCAAACCTGACAAAGTGGTCTTCTATGTCGGAGGTTATCCAAATGACTTCAAGGTAAATATGCACATTTTAATCCTATTGGATTTTGTTGGGGAAAGTTACTTTTTAAAGTAATGCATTACGATATTGTGTTTCTCAAAATAAAATTACTTTTGCATAATTTTTTGCCCGAGCTATGCTTGTTTATTTGCTTTTAATTACAAAAACTCAGCTATTTTGCTGCAGTATAAGTACAAGTGTTGTAGTAATGCAATATTTGTTTCAATTACCTTTATGCATTGCCTCAGTAACATTTTTATCTTTAAAAAAAAAAAGAATGAATCAGGTTTGATTTCTGTGTTTTCATAACAAGCATTTAGATAGGTGTGCACTCAGTGTGCAAGGACCTGACACCTTAATTTTTGGTACGTTATTAATAAATGCATATTTGTTTTAAAAAGAACAATTCTCTCTTTTTCAGCCGCCTGCCTCTCTCAACTACGCCAAATACAAGGGCTGCATTGAGTTTTCCACCTTCAATGATAAATTCATCAGTCTGTATAACTTCAAGAACGCTGTTGATATTAACTTAGAAACGCCGTGCAAGAGGTGAGCTCTCAACATGTGACTGGAGATATGCTGAAGTACTTATAATAATAATATACTCACTATATAACTAATAGTTGGTATTGGTTTGCCTGTACGTGTTCAGAAATTAACTTTCAGCAACACATTTAGTAAAATCTCTGTCTGTTTCTCTTTGCTCAGACAAATCCCACTAACGATCTCCGGGTCAGACTACTATGAAGGCACCGGTTACGCCAAAGTCCTGCTTGAAAGATTCCCCAACACTCTGCAGATCAATCAGAAAGTGGAAACCAGAGCTAAGGATGCTCTTTTGCTGTATTTAGGAGACGAGGAGGATGTAAGAGTTTGTTCCCGCCTATCGAATCCGATTTCCCGTAAACGTAGTTATTTCCTGAGATTTTCAATCTTGTTTTCTTCATACCCTACCAGGACTTTTTCTACAGCATCTCTCTTGAGAAAGGATACGTTGTTCTGCGCGGCCAAAACAAAGATCATATTTTGGAGCCCATCAGGAGTGGGGATATGCCAAGCCTTTCTCCGGTAAGGAAGAGAGGAGTCGACTTTTTTTATTAAGATGTTGTACAAAGTCACAGCAAGGATGATTCAATTGCACTTTGTCTTTTGTATTTCAGGAAACGGATGTGAAAGTTAGGATTAGTGCGGGAAGAGAGTTTTACGTCCGAGTAGGCAACACCGACGTCAAGAGAACAGACGTCATTCCTCAAATGTTTAAGCACTTCTACGTTGGCGGGGTTCCCAACTCTTTGCGTGAGAGGTCTGTGTCTTTCTGTTTTCTCTTGAAAGAAATCATGAACTGCACTTGTTTGCTACTTTATAATGCTCTCTGAGGTCTGCTTATGATGAATGTATAACATAAAACATCATAGTTTAGCAGTGCTGAGTAGATTACTTACAAATTGTAATCTGTTACTGATTCCACATTACATAACGCACAAATTGTCAGGAGCGTAATTACGTTACACAGTTTAGGTAATACAATCAGATTGCTTTTTGACAGTAATAATACTTTGTTACAGTACTTAAGTGCTTTTTGGGATATCTGTGCTTTTACTTGAGCATGACTTTCAGGTACTTTGTACACAACTGCTTTTTGATTACTTTTGGATTACGTTTGACCCAACTAGTTTATCACATTGAATTACATACTATATACTATACTACATTGATATAAAAATAAGAGTAAGAAAAAATATCCCATACACTGTAATGAACAACATAAAGTGTATTAAACCCCTGACATCATGCAGGAAGTTCAGAGGGTTTATGAGTTCAGTGAAAAGCTAATAATTAGTTTAATCAATTCAATTCAATTAATTTCACCTGCATGCCACCAACGTGAGAGAATAATGCACATGTAAATGTGACTCTTAATTATTAATAAAAAATATAATTTATTTATACTTCATATCAAATATAATGGGCGAGGATCAAAACAAAAAAGTGTCTGTGCATGTAATGTGTTTAAAAGACAAACAAAAGTAATACATGGTAAAATAACCCATTGAGTGATGATCTAAATAAAAAGGAGTTCATCAGTGTTTGATGCAATGTTTGAAACGCTTCTCATACCTAAAATGATTTTTGTATATCCAGTGTTCAGTGCAATGGACATTGGATTAAAAATCTAGAAATAGAGCAAATCAAAGAATCAGCCACAGACAATGCAGTACTACTGTAGTAAAAACACAGTTAACCGAATTAAAAATCCTCAGTAAAATGAAACTTGCTCCTTTTCTGAAGTGTCCTTATGTGCTGTTATTGCAGGTATAACATCACAGTCCCGGCTCTGAAGGGCTGTGTGAAGATCGGCACGGCGGGCGGCTTGACGCCCAGCGTTCTGGAGAAAGTGGGCGTCGGCAGAGGATGTACCAATGAGCTGCAGGTAATCCACTTCATCATTTAACGATCTTAGCCATCTTCAAGAATCTCTTGCACCTTTATTTGGCCCTCTACCTCTAGAAATGACTATTCTAATTCCATACTTCTGTTTCGATTGCTTCCGGTGTCCTCATTTGTTAGTTGCTTCGGATGAAAGTGTCTGCTAAATGACTAAATGTAAGAGTTCACAAAAAGAGAAAGGCGCTTAACCATCGTGCTCTTTTCCAGATGATCAGGAAAGCAGAGTTCGTCTTTGACAGTTCACTGGAGAAACTCTATCAAGACTTCAGCTTAGACTATGTCACACTTTCTCTGGGCTTCAGGAGCACAAAACCAAACGGCATCCTGCTGCAGAACAACAAAAACGTGTGTATCTCTTCCACAGTCACATACACTACATGATCAGCTGCACGGATGCGTTCTGTTCTTATTAGTGGGTTTGGCTGTTTAAAGTCTAAAGGACAGCGCACACTGAGTCGTCCGCCATGAAACAAATCAGACCAGGTTTTCACATCTGTAGCAAACGATTTGGTAGGAAAGGATGACGAATATTAAAAATGCGAAAAACCCATATGAAAATTTCAGACTCTTAATGTAAAGAGCTTGATGTTCAGAAGAAACAAATACATTCACAAAAATACATGAAATGTACATTTGCTAAAATATATTACAGAATGTATTTTCTACCAATATATACCAAAACGATTCGAATACGAATATACAAATACGATTCCTCCATATATTTCAGTACATGGAAATAAATTAAGATTTGTCACGTCTGAAGAAAAACTGTATTTGTTGTCTGTAAGATATGCGAGCATGAATAAGAAACTTACAATATATATATATATTGTATTGAGCTTTACTCTTTAAATACTTTAAGAATCTTTAAGAATGTTTTTTGGTTCCACAAAAAGAACCATCTCTTTAGTACCTTTTTAGAATCTGAAGAACCTTTTTTCACCACCAAGAGTCTTTTGTTGAACTGAAAGGTTCTTCAGACGTCTAAGGTTCTTTATGGAACCATTTAGGCAAAAAGGTTCTTCTATGGCATCGTGAAGCACCTTTATTTTTAAGAGTGTATGTCCCAGAGCACGTCTCTTTGTGTATTCATCATTTTTCATGTGATTTCTCTGTGGCAGAATAAAAACTTGGAGCTCACCATGGAGGACGGATACGTGCTGCTCACTTTCCAGGACAGTGTCTGGAAATCCTCGAAACAGTACCAGGATGGAGAATGGCATTATCTCACTGTTTCCGGACAGGGCCAAAGGTGAGATTCATTTGCCTGGAAAGACTGGTGCCTTTTGTCTGATTTGTAGCTATGAATATAATTTGATTGAAGCACATTATGATTACATAAATTGCATTTGCATTTTATAAAATAATCTCAAAACATCACAAATCACAATGAAAACACAAGTGGGGGCTCATTAAACGACAGGAATTAATTCAGGGTTCGAGCACTTCAAAAGCACTTGAATGCATTCGATTCTCCAAATGTGTATAAATGCAGACACTTGTAATTAAATCATCCCGTTTGTTTTAGCATGGAACTTCGCATTAATGAAGAAGATGTTGGCCAGCGAGTGACGGGATCTTCAGCTGAAGTGTATTCACCCAGCGTAGTCTTGGGCTCCAACTACTTCGACGGCTGCATCTCCAACCTGTATCTGAGGAGGTCAGCATTAACTTTTCATGTCTCCACTGCTCATAAACCTATGTTTCTGGGTTCACACACGCGTCAGCTCACGTGTGTGTGTTTGTGTGTTTGCAGAACTGACTCTCTTTACAGAGTGGAGGATCTGAGCTCCTACTCTTCCTCGGGTGACGTGTCCTTGAACACATGCAGCGCCGCACGCAATATCTAACAGGTTGGTTTATTATCACCAATAAAACAACATTGTGTTGGATTCATCAGCTAACTCAGTGTCTGCTTTGTCTTCTTTGCTTCCAGAAACGCGGAGATCTTTGGAAGAAATGCTGTTATATTACAGCATCACCAACTGCTGCACTTCATTGTTTCTTTTGCATAATTAAAGATATTTCCATGGCATATCTGTGGGAGGTTTTATTTCATTGTCCCACTAGAGAAAAAAGACAATTTTGCAATACTAGAAAGGTCTGCTGTGTTTCTGAGCTCATCTAAACCGGTTTCAGAATGTTTGCCTGCACTTTTCAGATTATGCACTGTGATTAATAGCATTTTTGTTTTTGATTTAATACAATGATATTTAAATGTAATAAAATGTTTAAAATAACTCTTGCATTGCTCACTAAATAACTAAAGAACATCCACTTTACCGCTGTTCGACTGTTCTAACCAGCAATCACATGGCATCAATTACACACACACACACACACACACACACACATATATGGTAACACTTTAGTATATAGACGGATAGCTAGTTGCTTATTAGCATGCATATTACCAATATATTGGCTGTTTATTAGGTTATTGGTTGTAATAACAGAGCTCATATTTCCCACGATCATATATATTCTACATCCTTAACCATAAATAGTTAATAGTGTGAACTGGACCTTAAAATAAATGTGACCTATATTTTCAACTGGATGAGAAACATATGCCTCATACGTGCCTGCATTCATTCATTCATTCATTGAACTAGCGTCATCAACCGTTCTCGTTGCATTTATGGACTTCATCCAGCAGATGTCCTCCAAAGGGCAAGCCACTGCCTGCTTTGATTCTCAAAAGACAAAACCTGAGAAGTTTCACTCTGTTAAAGTCTGTAGGTGGCGGCGATGCGCTGCACGGCGTTCAATCTGAAAGCAAACGCTAGAAGAAACGTCTCGAACAGTACTTTAAAGAAAGACGTGTGAATGAAGCTTGTGTGACTCTCCAGTAGCTCAAGCTCATCTTTAGTCGCTTTGGTTGTTAAACTAGAACTAGGACATTAGTAGCATTATGTCAAAGTGTAGCCAGTAAGTGTTTTCCTTATCATTTAATAATTTGACCCTCATCATTAAGCAGATACTGTATCTTGCCGAATGTAGCAACTCAATATATCACCCATCAAGAAAAATAAAGCACTCAATACAACAGTATTAATGCATTAAGCACTCTTCATGCTGGAGCAGTGACAATTATCATTTATCATGATGCATAAAACTACAAACAGGATTTCTTCTTAGTGCCAGTTTATCAGGTAGTAACAATTATGTCCTCTTTGACTCGTTGGATGGAAAAAGAGCTTTATTTGCCAAAAACTGTATGCAGTGTTCCAGATTGGCGCGCAAGTTCAATTCACATCTTTGGACGGAAACATATCTACCGTTGAATCGAGTTTGAGTGATTTATTTCTGAGCCCTAGTCTGGCTTCATTTGCTTTGGAAATGGCAAGAGAATATTTTACTTTATTGAGGAAAACAGTGTTACCATGCTCTTTGCAATTGTGAAATGTTGTTTTACTGTAACTTGAATAGCATTACGGACTTTATTGAATTATTTTGTAAATGATGTTCAGCATCCTGCGGTTCACACGACAGAAGCTCGTTTTCCTCACAGTATCAGCTACTGATGCAATGTTGAGTGAACCGAATGGAAAGAGTTCTGTAATGTTCACTTCATCTTTTTTCATTAAAGAAAAAGAAGAAAAAAATGAGATGATGGTGAGTAAGTGATCGTGTGTCAACGATCCCTTTAATGACTGTTCACTCAACATAACCTGAAATACAAAAGTGCAGCATCTTCAGAGCAGAGAAAGATAGATAAGACTTCATTTTATTAAGCATATGCTAATATTATTGCTTGCTTGTGTACACGAGAGTAGAACAGCTGGAGCTGAAACATGAACCTTTAGTTTGAATACTAGAGGAAACCAAAGGAAGAGGAAGCCAAGCTAATCTGTTTCCTGTAAGATAATAAGAGTCTCATCCAGTGTGCTTCATGTTTACGCACTAAAAAGTACAATCTCATTGTTTCAATTTATTGAACTCGGGAATCAGTTTGCAATCTTCATGTTTTACATAAAACTCTGTATAATATTAGCAAATGCATATTTATTCATTTACAACACGGCCGTGAGGTCTCGCTGTGAGAAGTAGAAGATACAGAAACAGTGATAAAGGCAACAGCAGAACCCCAAACTCAGTCATAGACCGGGGGCCGTCCAGGTGAAGAAGTCGACGCCGCTCAGTTCCTGGGGAGATATTCTTGCTCCACCGGTCCGCTGTAGTTGGGGTTGTACTTGTATCCTTTGGCGTAGCCCAGGTTCTTCATCAGTTTGGTGGGAGCGTTGCGTAGGTGCAGGGGGACGGCTGGTAACGGGCCCCGATGGTTCCTTATACAGGACTTGACATTGTTATAGGCCTTGTACACCTCCACAGACTTGGGCGCTCGGGCCATATAAACTACACACTGCGCCAGAATCACCTAAATCATTCAAGACCAGGTGAAACATCAGCGAGGACCATCGGGGTAATTAATCACAAACAAGTATCTACTCCTTAATGAAATCTGGAGGGAACTTCCCCTGATAACATTTTGGGTTTGTTCATATTTTTATTTTGAAGGAAGACTAACATATATAATGATGAAATAGGAAATGCCACGGATGAATATTTACGGCGTAATTCACTTTTTTTGCATTGTCCGCCAAAGGTGAGCATTCAAAAATGGGAAAAAGCACTTTTGAGATTCTTTTTTTCTTCAAAGTTTACATGTCTGTAACTCAAGAGGATATTTGAATGTCCCTTTAGATAGTGGTTCTTGTATCGGTCACACTTTATTTTAAAGTCCAATTCTCACAACTTCTGCTGCTTGTTAATAGTTTAGTTATTGGGTACGATTAGGGATGTAGAACATGCGCTTTATAAGCTCTAATAAACAGCCAATATGTTAATAATAGGCATGCTAATAAGCAACTAGTCATAATTCATCTCTATACCTAAGTGTTACTATGTTTGGTTTGGTATATCTATTTTTAAGGCCTTGCATGATTCATTTTCAGATATCAGGGTCTCAATATGGCTCCATGGGTACACATTATCGTTGGTCAAAAACCAAATGTAGGTCACTTTGCATTCAGCTGATACTTAGAGGAATGTCAAAATAGAAAGTTTTTGGTTTCTCTTTCTCAAAACAATGTATCAAAATAAATGATGCTCCAGTCTTTCATGTAATTACTCAATTTAAGAACAAAAGGGGTGGGTGGGTGTGTGTGTGTGTGTGTGTGTGTGTGTGTGTGTGTGTGTGTGTGTGTGTGTGTGTGTGTGTGTGTGTGTGTGTGTGTGTGTACCTCACACTCAGGCATGCCGATGAAGTGACAGGCCTGGAAGGCTGATACGGCCTGAGTGAGTGCTGCTGGATCTGCCAGACCTTCAGGAGAGGACACAACACATATAGTGTGTAATACTCTTATAATACACGAATCGTGAAGCTTCTATCGGCTGCGTACCGATATCCTCGCTGGCGAAGCGCACGAGTCTGCGGGCCACATACAGAGGGTCCTCACCACCCTCCAGCATTCGGGCCAGCCAGTAGAGGGCAGCGCTGGGCTCGGAGCCTCTCATAGACTTGTGCAGGGCTGAGATACAGTTATAGTGCTCCTCACCTGCCTCACACACACGTCAGACTTTAGTATAGATATATATAGATATAGTGTGGATGTGATATAGTATGGCACAAGAGCAAAGCGCAATCCATTTTTAAGCATTTAACAAAAAACTTGAATCTTGATGCAAAGTTCACACCAGCATCTTGCAAGAGTTTGCAGTGATAAGAATAGCAGATTGCATTGAGTGTCAGTGAGGATAGAATTACAGTTAACTGTAAATAATCATGTGCATAAAGACAGTATGTAATAAACTTGTCAATGCAAGTGTATATGTGTTGTGTATCCTGTAATTAACAAAGCAAGCAGAAACATAAATATTGCATGTACTGCATGTATTAGTTTCCTGGAATTTATTCCTTTACTTACAAATTTATAGTTTACTGTGGCAAAAAAAGTGCAAATGATTGCAACATATATTTTATGTGCTTGTATATATATATATATATATATATATATATATATATATATATATATATATATATATATATATACAGACGTGGACAAAATTGTTGGTACCCTTTGGTCAATGAAAGAAAAAGTCACAATGGTCACAGAAATAACTGTTATCTGACAAAAGTAATAATAAATAAAAATTCTATAAATGTTAACCAATGAAAGTCAGACATTGTTTTTCAACCATGCTTCAACAGAATTATTTAAAAAAATAAACTCACGAAACAGACCTGGACAAAAATGATGGTACCCCTAGAAAACACTGAAAATAATGTGACCAAAGGGACATGTTAATTCAAGGTGTGTCCACTAATTAGCATCACAGGTGTCTACAACCTTGTAATCAGCCATTGGGCCTATATATATGGCTCCAGGTAATCACTGTGTTGTTTGGTGATATGGTGTGTACCACACTCGACATGGACCAGAGGAAGCAAAGGAAAGAGTTGTCTCAAGAGATCAGAAAGAAAATTATAGACAAGCATGTTAAAGGTAAAGGCTATAAGACCATCTCCAAGCAACTAGATGTTCCTGTGACTACAGTTGCACATATTATTCAGAAGTTTAAGATCCATGGGACTGTAGCCAACCTCCTGGACGTGGCGCAGGAGGAAAATTGATGACAAATCTAAGAGACGGATAATCCGAATGGTAACAAAAGAGCCTAGAAAGACTTCTAAAGAGATTCAAGGTGAACTTCATGCTCAAGGAACATCAGTGTCAGATCGCACCATCCGTCGTTGTTTGAGCCAAAGTGGACTACATGGGAGACGACCAAGGAGGACACCATTGTTGAAAACGAATCATAAAAAGCAAGACTGGAATATGCCAAACTACATGTTGACAAGCCACAAAGCTTCTGGGAGAATGTCCTGTGGACAGATGAGACAAAAATCGAAGTTTTTGCCAAGGCACATCAGCTGTATGTTCACAGACGAAAAAATGAAGCATATCAAGATAAGAACACTGTCCCTACTGTGAAACATGGAGGAGGCTCTGTTATGTTCTGGGGCTGCTTTGCTGCGTCTGGCACAGGGTGTCTTGAATCTGTGCAGGGTACAATGAAATCTCAAGACTATCAAGGAATTCTAGAGAGAAATGTACTAGCCAGTGTCAGAAAGCTTGGTCTCAGTCGCAGGTCATGGGTCTTGCAACAGGACAATGACCCAAAACACACCGCTAAAAACACCCAAGACTTGCTAAGAGGAAAAAATTGGACTATTGTAAAGTGGCCTTCTATGAGCCCTGACCTCAATCCTATTGAGCATCTTTGGAAGGAGCTGAAACATGCAGTCTGGAAAAGGCACCCTTCAAACCGGACACAACTGGAGCAGTTTGCTCATGAGGAGTGGGCCAAAATACCTGCTGAGAGGTGCAGAAGTCTCATTGACAGTTACAGGAAGCGTTTGATTGCAGTGATTGCCTCAAAAGGTTGCGCAACAAAATATTAAGTTAGGGGTACCATCATTTTTGTCCAGGTCTGTTTCATGAGTTTATTTTTTTAATAATTCTGTTGAAGCATGGTTGAAAAACAATGTCTGACTTTCATTGGTTAACATTTATAGAATTTTATTTATTATTACTTTTGTCAGATTAAAGTTATTTCTGTGACCATTGTGACTTTTTCTTTCATTGACCAAAGGGTACCAACAATTTTGTCCACGTCTGTATATCTCATGTCAAAATATATTTTATTAAGCTAAAATTAAAATTAAGCTGCATTCTAATGTACTCTAATTAGTGCGTCCGGACTTGATAAAACAGGTTTGTTAGAGGTGAGACTGGACGGTGACTCACCTGCTTTATCATAGAGGATGTGGGATCTCTGGAGTCCTTCTTTGATGTGCTGCTCAAGCACCGTTATCGGCTGCGGGCCGGAGCCGTGTTCGGCTGAAGCCGTGCGCACCTGAGCGACACACGCCTGAACCGCCAGCTGCAGACCGTTCAGAGCGGCCCGAGCGTCTCCGTCACACAGGTGCGCCACCGTGTCCAGCGCCTTCTGCTCGATACACACCTGAGACCTGAACACACACACACACACACACAGCGCACCCAGCTCAACAAACCAGCTTCACGTGTGTTAAGAATCACGCATTATCAAGAAACGCACGATGCAATTCAAACATATATTCATAATGTATTATTGTATATGCATTCAAGTAAGACGGTACAATAACACCGAAAACAATGGCTTATCTTAGTGTTTTTGTCTTGTTTCTAGTCAAAATATCAGAAAACTTAGATATTTTGACTAGAAATAAGACAAAAACTAAGATAAGACATTTTTGTGTTAATCAAGATTACTTATAAATCACTTAATAATGACAATTTTGCATAAGAATGAACTTTCACGTAAGTACAAATCAAGAAAATGCCAAGGTTTAGTCAAGCTGTGACGTTTCTTTAAATCTTGGCTTTTGTGTATTACATAAGACAAAGACGCATTTTAAAGCACATGTTTGCATGATGTTACGTGGTTTCAAATAGTAGAAAACAACAATTCATATATTAAACGGGGTTGCAGTGCTGGGTAGATTACGTATATAATGGCAGATTACGTTTTATGTACTGTATCCTGGTTACTTTTTAGATTACTTTTAGATTACCTTTCATCGAACTTGCTTTAAACGTCCCATAAACATTCCATATTTATATAAAAAGGCAAAGTAAACATGTTCCATTTTTTGTCGACATCATATAAAATGCATTAAACATTACATCAGGTTTCTCGATCTAGGTTTAGTTTAAGAATAAAAAATAAACGCTAATAATTAATTAAATCAGAAAAATAAAGTATTTAAAAACTAAAAATATTTAATTGTTTATCTAAATGATCGAACCGTGAACAGATACTTCAAGTATAGATTTTAAGTTCAAAGGGTTTGGCTGACAAAAATGTTTGGGAATCCATGCATTAAATGAACAAACTTTAATAAATGTGACATTACACAGGCCTAAATCAAAACACTGTTCTAGTTATGAGCATTATAATTACGAATTACGAGTGCTTGAAATCTAATTACATAACCAGATGATGAAATGTGCAGAATGTGTTCCTTGTACAGTAACCTCGTATGTGTGTAAACATCAGGAGCGTTTTGATTCTCCATCTCATAACCCTTAAAAAAAACCAGGGCATGAAAGAAGGAGCTCCCATCATACCACACTGCAATCTGTTTTATTAATATAAACAGGATTTAGCTTTGCAGAGCCAGATAGAGTGTCACTGGATCATAACACCCCAAATCACAGCAGATCGTTCATGAACTGCTGCGCTGGTTTCTTTTAGAGAGTTATGACATTTCTATCATAAAATATTGGCGGAGGGCAAGAAGAACAGAGTGTGTTGCCAGCGGCGAGTGAAACAGGCACTTTGGGAGACGTTGAGTCTCTGCCCTGAAGTTTAACTGGGGCACAGCTCTCATCTTACACGCATTTATGACAGCTTCCATAAATGAAGGCAAACAATAAATAAAAATCTGCCGTGGCACACTGGGCTACTGCCAACTTGAATGGAGTAAGCTGAACGTTAAAATGGTGTAAATTTATGACGACAGATTCAGGTTTGGTTGAAGATGCTCAGGTTTATAGCCTAGCATGTGGTTTTGTTTAAACACATTTGCATTTTTCCGATAACTTGGCTTGCAACTGAGAACGAGCTGGCGAAAACGATAAATGTGGTCAATGCTTTTGAGGGCGGAAGCTGCTGTTTGGGAACACAGTCGTGTAAGACAGTTAATATACAGAAATACTTACATGCGTGAACAAGATTGTCTCATAGCGCAAAGTCACGTGAATTTTTTGATGCACATGGAGGAATTTACTCGGTAAACGTGTTCCCATCATAGCTTAAACACATTTTTTTTCTAATTGGACAAAAGGTTTATCCTACTCAAAAGTGTGCATAAGTTTTTGATGCACACTTTTATAATTTATGTGCATCTTGGCATTTCCATCCAGTGCTTTTTTTAGTGCAGTATTCCAAAATGTGCATAAAAAAGGGGGATGGAAACACAACTTGTCTTTCTCTGCTAATATCTCTACTTCTAAAATGAAATACTATCACAGTAACATTAACAATTCTTCTAACTCTAACTGCATGCTTTGTAAAACATTTTCCTCCTTCAACTTTATAGCAAAAACATTTGAATGAGCAATGTTCGATCGGCCAGTCTGGTTTCAGAAGTTGACATTCGCCCGAGACGGTCTTGCTTTCAGTTGGAGAAGATTCCAAATCTTCATTACTTATCTTCTGGATCTATCCACTGCTTTTGATATGATTAACCACTAGATCATTTCGTCAACCTTATAGGTAAATGGCATCTGAGGAACCACACACTAGTGGTTTGAGTCTTACCTCTCAGATAGGTCCTTCAAGATATCTTGGACAGGTGAGTTGTCCAAGTCGCAACATCTAACTACTGGGGTGCCTCAGGGCCTTCTTGGACCGATTTTCTTCTCTGTAAACCTATCACCTTCAACTCAGCCTAGCTAACACAGAACTGCCTCATCTCACAAATGTTCATCTAGTTAGAGACATCAACTATAACTCTTTCAAAAATGGACAGAAACCCTGGAGTTGTGACTTCTTTATACTAATTTATAGTAAAATTGTCAGAATTTAAGACTTCATATCAGAAAGAACAGAACACAAAGCTTATTTTGATTCATCGTCGGTGACGTTTTGTTCAAGCACCAGCTGAAAACACCACAGACTGATCTTTTAAGCCCAGTCTTATTTTATTCCCATCAGTAAGTCACAGGCTGAGAAAGCTCATAAAACAATGAGAGCGTTCGGTTCAGCGAAACTCAACACCGTTTGTGTTTACTGCGGACGCTTCCATGGCTCCTGAGGGCCCTAAAACCTGATCTGCAGCTGGTCCAGTCCAGGCCGGGCCGAGGGACAACCGTTTGTCCTACTTACCAATCCAAAACACTAATAAATCATCAAAAAGAGGCAGTGCGGTCAGAGGATGGGCCGTCTCATACCCGCCGTGATAACAAGGGCACGACTGACACTTACTCTGAGCAGACCTCTGAAGCATCCCCGCTCAGCACCTGCAGTCCCAGGAAGTCTACAGCCCGGCGCAGGATCGAGGCCATCGCTTCCACCGACAGACGTTCCAGAACCAGAACCCTGCAGCGGCTCAGAAGAGCACTGTTGACCTGGAAGGACGGGTTCTCTGTGGTGGCGCCGATAAGAGTGATCGTCCCGCACTCCACGTGAGGCAAGAAGGTGTCCTGAGAGCAGAACAGAGACATGGGAGGACAAGAGAAGACACCATACACTCCACAAGAGCAGACATATCAGAGGTAGGTCCGATCTACAATAAAGATGACAACGAACTTTGCGCATCCATTAGGTGCATTTCAGCAAATTGAAATTTCTTCTTTTTCACTTAAATATAAAATATATATTTAATTCATTTCATTTCATTATTAAGCACCGATAAACACAGCAGCAGTCGACTGTAGTGCTGTGCACATAAAAAGAAAACCGGAAAAAAGATATTTAACATGCGTTTTAAAGTAAGAAAATGAGATTTAAATGTAGTTTTAAACTGATATACAATATTTGAATCTTTCACAAATAAATTAAGGTTTGTATTACTGTAGAATTAATTAACCATTCATTCAAACCGAATCGCATTGTGAATCAAATGGCCCTGAATTAACAAAATTCACTGGTGAATAAAATAAAGAAACCTTTGAATCATGAACTGATTCAAAAACACAAATCAAGTACTTGAGAAACAGTACAGATGAACTAGTACATTATTACTCCACTGAAAGCATTAGGTACTACATTTCAATTTTACTTGATTAATAGTACAAAACTTACATCTTTTTTTATTTTATAATTTTATATTGTATATTATATGTAATCCTTCTGCTCAAAATTGCTAAAAAGGCCTGTCAAGACATGAAATATATTAAAATATAATTTTAGGTTACTGATGCTGGACAAAAAAAAATGAAACGATTCAAAATAATATGGAATGACATTTTTATAAAAACGCAGTGATGTAATATGTACGATATCATGCTTTGGAATGTAATGTTATAAAAGTTTTTCAAAATAAAAAATAAATTCCTTAAAAATAGATACTTGAAGACTCACAGGAAATGGACCTTCTTTGCTCATTTATCATGCATTTGACAGATTTAAAGAATATAAATAGAACTGAATAAATAAAGCTTGTTATTTGGTAAATATCTTTTTTTATTTGGTAATTCATCTGGTAAAGTCCACATCTGTGCTGATATGTGAGCTAAAAAGCACGATTATCCCTTGATGCTCATCAAAAGTGGCCTCGTGATGGTCCGATTTGAGTCAAGCATCACTGAATAAAAAGGTTCGTGTATATCCACTGCTGAGTGCTAATTGTCATCTTTCTGTTGGCCTTATTTTCACACGACATGTTTTCTGTCTAATAGTTTCCATCTTTAGAGCTGCAAAGCCACTATGAAGCCACTTTGTGCCGCCCACACACCATAAATTGTTGGAGCAATATCCAACAGTCCAATACACATACTGTATAAGTCCCTCTGTTCGGTGGAAATGTGCTTCAGGTTCTTTGAATCCAAGCTAAATAGGAAAGCATGAGGAGGGAATCCCTGTGGCTGGTCTATTGTCCGCTTTATTTATGAATATAATTATGGATGCATTTAAAGCCCCTGGGGATAAACTGTCCTGACTTAAAGGCATACACAAATAAACACGCTTCCAGAGTGATCCGGTGCCAGCTGTATCTACACCAGGCATCTTACATCATGATCTCCCACCGGCTGTCATACAGTGCTCCCAAAATGCATTCGGAGACACGAGCCAAATGTAAAAAGTGTGAGTCTTTTTTTTAATGATTTTTTTACAAGCCTGTTCTTCTCACATTCACACAAGCGCCAATATAACATCGACTATCAAGATGTTTCACAAACATTGTAGGCTAAAGTACTAAAGCTTTTATGATTCCCATGATGCAGAAAACATGGACAAAATCATGGAATCTAGTAATAAAAACTGAATTTTCTGTAGAATGGCGTGGATTTTTAGTCTTACGCTTAAATCTGTCTCCCTTCAATTCTCTGTGTGAATAAATAGTGCAGGTTTTGCCTATTTTAAGCATGTTTGATGCATGAATAACATCTCCATGTCATATACAATGAAACATAAAGGTCTTTATAGCATCCCATCAAAATAACAGCTTGGTTTAAATTGAATCAATTGTGACCGATATATCATAATGGTACAGCAGGATGCTAATATTAATAATATTAATACAATTATTTCAAATATTTTTAAATTAAAACGGATAAAATTAAGTTTTGTGCATACCTTTGTTTGATATATATAAAAGACAAATTAAATTAATGTTTTATGCCTTAATTTGAGTACCAAAAAGTTCTTGGGCAAGTAAATAAATAAATAGTCGCATTTATTAGGCATTTAATTAATAGATATACTTTTTGAAGATAAAAATGTGTTAAAAAATGTATAAAATTATAAAAATCATATATATATATATATATATATATATATATATATATATATATATATATATATATATATATATATATATATATATAATATAAAAAAAAAGCGAAATGAAACAGACCTCACAGAGCTCTATTGTTCATGGGATTTCCAGTCACTGACCTGCTGGGATTTGTTAAAACGATGTATCTCATCGATGAACAGAATGGTCTTTCTCTTAAAGAGACGGAGCTCGTTCTGGGCCTGTTTGATGACGTCTCGCACGTCGCTGGTGGATGCACTGGTGGCGGAGAGCGTCACGAAGCGTCCCGTGCCTTTCTTCTTAATGGAACTGGCTATAATATGAGCCAAAGTGGTCTGTAAACAACAAACCGAATGAGATGCTGATTTCAATCATGATTGTTTTTAACAACATTTGCTCTGCTCTGCTGTAAATCCCAATGACCACTGGACACAGGAAGGTCTGTTTCTGAATCTGCAAGTCGGCTCTTTTGCATTGTGATGAATCACTAGTACAGGCTTCTAGTCTAAAAAAACAGAGGCTAACCTGGTGAACGTGAAAATAAAGCAATTATTTCACAGGCAAAAAACCCCAATGTTATGTTTCTTTACGCTGCGCAGTTATTTTCACGAGTTGAAGTCATCCTCATTAATGCAGTTCAATAAAGAAAATCACCTCGTCCGGTCTCTTTCTAAACGGCATTCACGTTCACTAAGTGCCCCTCGGGGGCTATTATTCTAGCGTGCACCTGAGCCGTTAACCAGTCACTTTAGAACAGCATGCAACTGAATGAAGACTTCCCGCTATCCGACGACTCCATTATTATCTAATCTGAATAATAATAATCAAATAGGCTCTTACCACCTACAAAGTACAGATCAAATAATCTTCATTGTTAGTTAAAATATCGATGCACGTGCTTATTTGTCATCACTAATAAACACTGTAAAACAGGCAGTATGAGGCGCACGTTCTTAAACACAAGACAATCACTTCTAGCACGCAGGATCTCATCCAAACAAGGAATGGAAAGGTTGCACTGGAGTCAGATAACACCGGCTGGACTATATACAGCAACACACTACTTATTATTCCACAGCGGCTGAATCATATATAGATACATACGCGCATAAAAATGAAGAAAATGCAGAGTGCATAGAAAAGCAATGACGAGCAAAAGTGCAGCATTTTTGAGAAATAATAGGAAATATTTTAATAATAATTGCATATTTTTTGCTCTTGTTAAATGGTGTAAAATGTTAAGTTCACCCCCTAAATAAAATCTAATAATTGTAATGTTAAAACATAAAAAAAATGTTTTGTTTCCTGCAGGTTTGGAAAGACGTTGCCGTGTGAAACTGTACTATAGTATATATATATCCAAGCTATTAAAATAATAATTGTATAGGTCAAAAGAAAATGTGGGGGGAACAAAATCTAAAATCAATAAACAATAAGCATACAGCATAAATGTATTAAACCTAACTAAAAG